>NC_055973.1:31528020-31565520 GCF_018492685.1 Alosa sapidissima | reverse complement strand
GCAGCTCTGTCCATTTGTATGTGTAATTAAATGACAGCAAAGACTTTTTCCTGGCATGCCTCTAAATAATCTATTAGTATGGAGGCCACATCAGAAGTGTTTTGGAGACTTTCTGACCCCGAGATGAGATGCTACTTTCACTGGATGTTCTTAATTATGGGTTTAATAATTATAAATATGGGCATTTTCAGGTCAAGCATGTGTGATTGTTAAACAAATATTTACCTTTTTGTGAAGATATTCGTTTCTCTCAGAATAAATTTGCTTTCATTCAAGGTTGGATTTTCCCTCATTGTTTTCATTATGAGACTATTATTAATCATTAAGATAATTCTGCAAATCTGTGTGTGTGTGTGTGTGTGAGTGAGTGTGCATGTGCGTTTGTGTGTGCATGTCTGTAATTGTCTGCAAATCTGTGCACGTGTGTGTGTGTGTGTATGTGTGTGTGTGTGTGTGTGTGTGTGTGTGTGTGTGTGTGTGTGTGTTGTGCATCTGTGGGCGTGTGCACTGGCGATAAACTGTACGCGTGAGGAGATAAACCAACAGCTAAATAAGAGTGCTTTAATAAAGTAACAAAATGAAAAAGTACAGTGAACGCCCTGTGAAAGTCTCACATTTGTCAGAGAGTCACAGGAACTTGAAGCCTTTCCCAGTCCATTTCAGAGTGATACTGCCACAATACAGACAGCAAGACTGAGAGTAAGCTATTGTGCATGCAAAGCGGGATTTCACAGAATTGTGTATTTTTTTTTAGCTTTTTGGATTATCCTTTGTGTGTTAAACCATGCAGAAGAAAGCCGGATAGGCTCACAGGGTGAGGGGGTACTGTGCGGGAAAAATTCCACAATCTCCCGCCTGCGCTCCCATAATTCCCTGTCGATTTGCAAGCTCGGCATGTAAGTCATCCAACATCGTCAGATGCTCAATTATATAGTCTTGGCCTTAATCCTTTCATCCCACAGAAAAAGGAAGATGTTTTCTTTTTTGGGTGGGGGGGGGGGGGGGGGGGTGTAAATACACATTTATATGCAATTACGGAGTTTGTTTCAAATCCATGTTTGTTCCTCTTGAGGGGCTGTGTTCACGTTTTTTGACAAAGAACAATCAATGCGGCCACTTCAGACAGAACGCACTGTAATCAGACCTCCGCCAAAACAGAGTCGACCCAGAGAAACAGAGTCCAGCACTGGCCAGAAAAACAAGGGAAAACGAAGAAGACAAACAATAGAAAGAGGGAGCAAGAGAGAGAGAGAGAGAGGGGGAGAGAGAGAGGGAGAGAGAGAGAGAGGGAGAGAGAGAGGGAGAGAGAGAGGGAGGGAGAGAGAGAGAGAGAGAGAGAGGGAGAGAGGGAGAAGGAGAGGGAGAGAGAGAGAGAGAGAAAGAGAGAGAGGACAACAACATTCATTTCTAATGCAGGGGACGGGCGGCCTGCAGGAAGCTTTGGCTCAGCACTTTCCTCCTGTTATACTGATCATTACAGTGCAATAACTGCTGAAGCGTGAGATTCACCAAGCACAGGAGAGAGAGGGAGCGGGGGGGGGGTGAGGGAGGGATTGAAGGAGAGGGGAACAGAGACACAGAGAGGGGGAGAGGAGCAGATAGGAGAGGAGAGGAGAAATGAGGAGAGGAGAGATGAGGAGAGGAGAGGAGAGAGAGATGTGGGAGAGGAGAGAGGAGAGAGAAACAGAACTAGAGACGGGGAGTGATAGAGGTAAAGAGATGGGAGGAGGAGTGGAGAGGAGGATGAGGGTGGTGGTGGGAGGAGAGCGAGAGAGATGGGAGGGGTGGGGCACAGAGGTGGAGGGGATGATGGGGGATGGTGGTGCCGGTGGCGGTCTGTGTCGGTACTCACACTTGAGTTCCAGCCGGATGAAGTCCGAGTTACCCAGATTCTCCAGGAACACGCCGTAGGGAGCAGAGGTCTTGAAATAGAAGGAGATGTCAGCACTCATCTCCCCTTGGAAGGTGGAGAAGTGAAGGTAGGATGAGGGCGTGTTGAAAGATGCCGCATTCCAGTAATTACCTGTGAAACACACACACACACACACACACACAGACACAACAGTACATAGTGTATTAGAGACAGAGTGAGAGTGTGACATGACAGACATGTTCTTGGTCCACACACTAAGCCGGGAAATGTAAATGCACGTCATCATTTCACCGTTTAGCCCTTTATAACACGCCGATTTCCCACACCGAATAAGACACTTCCGTCCACATTAACACAGTGATTTCCCACACCGAATAAGACACTTCCGTCCACATTAACACGGTGATTTCCCACACCGAATAAGACACTTCCGTCCACATTAACACGCCGATTTCCCACACCGAATAAGACACTTCCGTCCACATTAACACGCCGATTTCCCACACCGAATAAGACACTTTTAGAAAACGCTCTGTGAGGTGCGGACATTTGAAAACTCCAGGTTTTGCAATGCAGTGTGTGCAGCGAGTTGCAGATACCATAACGTGTAGTTGCCATGACACTGATAAAGCTGAGTGTTCCAAGCACCACCAACAACAAACACTTCTACGGTCTTTCAGTATTCTAGAGTGGACGCAAAACAACACTTCTATCAAAGATCCTTGATTCAGCTTTAACCCTCTCTGCTTCTATGGTCTTTCAGTATTCTAGAGTGGAGGCAAAACTAACACTTCTATGGTGTTTCAGTATCCTAGTGTGGACGCAAAACCTTTGAAAAACGATATGAAAACGCTAATGTGGACAGTTTTTACCTCAAATATGCGCATTTCTATTTATCCGGCATAATGTGGACCGAGCCTCAGACAGACGTTGAGGTGAAGTTGGCTCTCATTCCCTGCTACCATTGAGCCCCCTGTAGTGACATGGAGGGTGAGGAGGGATGCAAATCCACCTCCCAGGCGTCTGGCATTTCCTCTGGGGACCAATCAAGGCCGAGGAACAGACTGGAAGTGTTTTGCAGGAATACAGACATCAGGTAAGCCCTCATTTGATGGAGATGGTTTGTATTAGGTTAATTAAGATTTCTACTTACAAACCACACACTTCTAAAAGGATAATAACCAAAGGGGTTTCACAAAGACCACTTCAACAAAAGTATTCCCAGGAAAGCTTTCAAACATTCTTTATTTGACAAGCTGTGTAACCAAAGAAATTCTCTGAAAAGAGCCCTTGATGATTTTGTTTGAATCTGGATTTGCTGAAAGCTGTTGTGTGTTGTCGATACTCCACACAATGCGTTCATCAGTGTACTGTAGATAGTGTGTTCAAACATGTAGCATATGGCTAGTGAAGGTTCTAGACTGAGTCGTGACTTCCGTTTGACATCACACACCGTGAGCACGTTCTCCTGTAGGCATTAATTTAAAACATATCTGTCGGCCCCCATAATTTAAAAGATAACACTGGCCCTGTCACTATCGCCTTTAATTGATTAGCAAAGTTTTGAAGTCCCACCATGTTCTCCTGTTCACACTTCTAAAGTAGAGAATAAACACATGGCAGCACATTGGTGGGAGATTAGGCAAGGCGGGTAGCGGGCCCACCTACTGTGCATGCAGGCCCGAAGAAAGACACTCGCTTGGGGACACGCCACTGACTGAAGCCCCCCTCCAAGTGGGCTGGAGCCTCTTTTCCAGGCAGAGATATAAATAAATTAAGAGCGCGTTTCAAATGGCACTTCCAGTCAAGCCCAGAACTGGGCTGCTGCTTTCTCTCTGTCTTCCCCAAAAGATAAATGCAGACATACACTTGCAAACACACACACACACACTTATACACACACACACACTTATACCCACATACACATACACAACCTCACACGCACACGCGCACACACACACACACACACACACACACACACACACACACACAGAGTGAAATAAGGAGATAAAAATTGAAGGAGAGATACTGGGAGAAAGGACAGGGGAGGGCATATCCAGAGGCGGCACACAGAGAGCACGCGAGAGAGAGAGAGAGAGAGAGAGAGGGAGAGAGAGAGAAAGGAGAGCGAGGGAGAGAGATAGAGGGAGAGAGAGGGAGTGAGGGAGAGAGAGCGTGCGAGAGAGAGGGAGAGTATGAGAGAGAGAGAGGGAGAGAGAAGTAGAGGAAGAAAAAAGGAACGTTGGAAAGAGGCAGTTATTCAAAGTGTGCCTCCAACCGCGGCCCAGCGGCGTAGCAGGAGCCCATTGAAATCCGTCTTTATTCCGTCGCGCTGCTGTCGGCCTGGCTCTGCAAAGGCGCTCGCCCCCCCCCACGCAGTCCTCTGTCAGTCTTCAGCTGAGCCTGAGCAAAGCTCCGCAGAGCAGACGGCATGCAGGCCACCGTTTCATGTCATTCACGGAGAGAAAAGTGTCGGGAAGGATTGTGGGAATCTGAAAAGGCCTTGTGCCGCTCGGCCATCTGTCCCGGGACCCTCGGCAGGGATGCGATGTGGAGAGCGGGCCTCTGCTCGGGGCCCAGGAGCCGCAGGCTGGACTCTTGCGAGGAGAGGACAGGGCTTATCAGAGACGCCCAGGAGTTTCACTGGAGCCAGTGTTTATCTACTCCACACATACACACACACACATGCACGCATGCGCACGATTGTACACACTCACACACACACACAAACATACATAAGCAAACTAACCAACACACACACACACACACACAGACACAAGCAGACTAACTGACACACACACACACACACACTTCTGCCAGTGTGCCTGCTGCAACCCCTCCGTCGCGATTGGATAATTTATAGTCTCATATTGTCTCTTAGAACAAATTATTTCCCCAGTTATGCCTGCTGTTTGTTTTTAAACATTCTGATGAAAAACTTAACAGACTGCTATACTTGGGGAAGAACTTTATTTCAATATTGAGGGTGCACAGTCACAGTTCAACATAACTGTATTGGTGATTTATACTCCTTAGGAATGCACAGCATTACGCCACAAAAGAGTCATTAATACCCTGAGGATCTTAGCGTAGCTGTCTGTCTGGTTCCCCATATGCCAACAGCACCCATCAGCCCTGTGAGTGGAGGCTGAGAGCCACCTGTTCACCTGAAGCGCTCCGCACCTCTGCAAGCACTACACGAAAACACGCAAACACTTTTGTCTTTTTTTTCACACGCTCCGATAATACCAAATGCTTGAGGGCGGCAAAGTGACAACTTAATATAAATTCCATTTCTCAGCGAAGTTTATTGGGAGAGGAGCTTTCACACCGAATAAAGATAGCATCTGTTATCTTCTATAAAGTCATTTAATTTGTATGAGAAATATGTCTGCAGTTGGCCAGTTTGGAAGTTAAAAAGTGACCGGGAGTCACTAAAACCTGACATGACAAATAAATACTTCCTAAAAGACATGCTTCTCAGCTACTTTTCAATTGTTATACCAATGAAATAACTAGATGTACCGCAAAGCGGTACACAATATGACCACCGCTCAGTCCTGCACATTCTCTCTGCAAAAATAAATCACGCTTGTCAAAACAATGGTTGTGTGTCATACTTGTGGGCCACCTCGTTTTGTGCACCCCGGTCTTTCAGAGTCACAGGAAGAAAAAAATAAACAAATCCGGAAAAGAAAAAAAATCTGACTAAATTTATATGCTTGGCTGCGCGGCCATTGCTTTAACATTCCACTGTGCGAATACACCAATGAGTACTTACATTCTTACTTAATAGTGCATTAATGTGTGAATTAGTTGACCACTGTTTACTAAAGCTAAGATGGAGGCATGGGAAGTAGAAACGGATGGCTCTGCCCAAGCTCACAGATGTGTGTGTTTGGCTTCCCGTGTCTGGCTTCTGTGAAAACAAACCAGCCGCATGCATTAACCGCTCTACGAGAACACAAGTCATTTTACTGTACGGTACTCTAATTATATCTGCATTCAGTGGGACACATTTGTCAGGTCCAAATGATGGTTTGTTTGCCAAACGGTGAGACAGATCGGAATACTACCACCGCCCATAGATTCCAAATGGTCCTGAAATAGGGAGGAGTCTTCAGAACCACGGACAGCACCCAGTCCTCAACTCTAGTTCCAGGATTATTAGTTGAATATCAAAAGTGCCCTAGTTGGCATTCATCTTTTAAAGGCGGAGTCAGTGATTCTAGTCCAATACTTACAATAACGTTTTGACACATTCAAGAAATTGTAACATGCATTGTGTTTTGACTGCGTGGTTTAGTCCTGCACTTTGCCAGCGCTTGCACACACACACACATTGTTGAAGGTTTAGAATGATGATACTCCCTATTTGTACATTAGAGTGAGATAAAAGATAACGCATGTTCTCTCATTCAGAGAGTATCCTAGCACAGAGAGTATCCAGAGAGTATCTTAGCACAGAGAGTATCCTAGCACAGAGAGCATCCTAGCACAGAGTATCCTAGCACAGAGAGTATCCTAGCACAGAGAGTATCCAGAGAGTATCTTAGCACAGAGAGTATCCTAGCACAGAGAGTATCCTAGCACAAAGAGTATCCTAGCACCAGAGAATATCCTAGCACAGAGAGTATCCTAGCACCAGAGTTCAGATCCTGCAGTTGTGAGTCTTCTGTTTCCTTTTTCCAGCATAACATGCACTTTAATGCTCTCGGAGCTGATGACTCACACCGACACATATGATAGAACATCTAGAAAGAAGGAAAGAAAATCCTACACAGAGGCCTTCGGTGATGTGTGCTGTTTTTCATTACACAATTTGTTAGCATGTCAGTTTCCAGTAGCTTCACCTCTGGCTAAGAGTAAGGTACCAACACAAGGGTAGTAGGGTAGGGTAGCCAATAGGAACACAGACAGAGACAAACTGGAAAAAAGTTACAGATACAAAACTGCTTTTCAACAGAATCCTTATGGAATTCCCCATCCAGCTTACCCTAGCAGAACTTCTAAATGATAAGTTAAGACATAAGTAATTACTCTTAACCAAAGCCAATGCCCTACGGTACTTTGGAGTAAATCACTCTGCATTCTCAATCTCACAGCGTTACATAAAGGAGTAACATAAAGGGGGCAAAAAACAAACTGGGACCGCACTTCCAATCTGCAAGCGTTATGCACAAAGCAAATGTTAACTGGTAATGGCACTTCTGAAATCATTTGCGCCGCACAGAGAATACCACTGCTATTTTTAAGTCACTTTCAGAGTCATCAACTTGAATAAACAGTCGAGGGATCGGCCCTTTGAGTCGGACCTTTCTGAGGGGCTATCTACATGTGCCGCAAATGAGTCGCTGCCAACACAAAAAAAGAGAGATCATGAGAGAGAGAGAGAGATGGGGGGGGGGGGGGGGGTGCGCTTAGTCCTGAGAGTGGGAGGTATAGGGAGCCAGACAGCGTCCACTTCTCACTTCTGCCAGTCCCGCAGCGTCTGATGCTGCACAGAGGAGGGCGGGGGCTGGAAAGCCTGATGGGTCAGATACTGACCCCGAGTCCACCGCTCATACACATGTCTTTGCTGAGAGAGATGAGAGATGAGAGAGAGAGAGAGAGAGAGAGAGAGAGAGAGAGAGAGAGCAAGTCAGTGCTGCCGCTCTCTCTGTGTCTCTGTCTGTGTCTCTCTCTCTCTCTGTGTCTCTCTGTCTGTGTCTCTCTCTGTCTGTGCTCATACATTATGACAACACTCAACTGCAGATCTGCAGGCTCACATCTGCTGTCGTAATATTTGACTGATAATCGTGCAGCTGGGAAGCAATTTATGTGCACACAGATACACACAAACCATATACATACACAGACACACAGACACAGACACAGACACACACACACACACACACACAAACACACACCCCATAACAACCACAATGCCCTGATTGGGTAAAGATTTGTGTATGCAAACTAATTATAAACAACACCATAACCAATCTGGCATACTGATGGAGATAAAATTCCACATTCCAAGGTATATAATCTTTTCCTTATTTGAAAACAAAATCCTTGTGCAAATGCAGACAATCATTGCAACCTGTTACAATAGAATGTTTTGGGGGGCAATATGAACTTCTCAGTTTTCCAGTTTTATTTGCGTTTATTCAGGGATTTAGAAAGGTACTGTCTCAACTTGATGCTGCTCTCCACACCAAGTGGCAGCGCTTGACTATCCAACAGGAAGCTGTGTGGGTGCCTGGTGTCATATGTGCACGCTCCCACACCGACTCCCACACACTATGAGCTAGCAACAGAGATGTCAATGTAACGGAGCCAGCGGGTGGAACGCAGTGCAGTGAGTTAAGGCCTTGGTAACACTTTATAATAACTACACACAATTCATCATTTACTAAGCCTTTGTTACTTATTAGTTAATGGTTTGTTCATCATTAGTAATTTATTGTTCATACATAATTAATCATCAGTAAAGCATTTGTTCACACAGTTATAAATGGTTTGTTCATAGTAAATAAGCCTATATCTAAAATATGTTTATATATTATTGTTAATACTTAATAAATGATGCAATAATATGTTTTGATAAAGTAATATTTCCATTATTTAACAGTTGTTACATTCACATGCACTAATGATTAGTTAGGGTAAGGATACATATTTTATAAACCACTTCCTAATACTATAATTCATGAGTGGTTAGTTAATGATATTTTGTGAGCTCATCTAAAGTGAGGACGTTTCATTTACAAATGAGTTATAAAGTTTACATTAGCATTTATTCATTTAGCAGACACTTTCACCCAAAGCGACTTACACATGACAATGAAATGAAAGGGCAAGGCCACATTGGTGGACGCCGGGGCTTGAACCCCCAACTTTATGGGTTACAGCATGCTAACCCAGCTCCCTACCCACTACACTACCTCTGCCCAGTGGTATTACAACAGTCAATTCAAAAATATAATATAGATATGCGTGTTTACTATATGAACAAACTATTTTTAACTGTGTGTAAACATGATTTACAGATGAGAATTAATGTAGGAATAATGCTTTACAAACAAAGAATACAGCATTTAATAATAGTTCACAGATGTTTAATACTACATGCTTAACAGTGTGTAGTAGAAGAAAACCTACAACTAGTCTACTAGATCCTATCCCTACTCATCTTCTGAAATCTGCTCTCCCTTTCTTGGACAATGCTTTGCTCCAGATTATAAATAACTCACTACTATCAGGCCATGTACCACAGTCGTTTAAGTTATCTGTCATTAAGCCATCCCTCAAAAAGCCTACCCTTGACCCTAACAACCTGGCCAACTATAGGCCTATATCTAATCTCCCTTTTATTTTCTCTCTATATGCTTCCTCTAGGCTCAGAAATTAGGAAACATGGCATTAAATTTCATTCTTATGCAGACGATACACAACTATACCTTTCCATAAAACCTGACGAATTGACTCCGTTAGCCAAACTTGACACATGTATACGAGACATAAAGACATGGATGACGAACAATTTCCTGCTTTTGAACTCCGATAAAACAAGTCATGGTTTTAGGTCCTAAAAAGATGAGGGATATCCTATCCTCATCACAAGCTACTGTATATTTACTGATCTCCGACTATCCTCATCCACATGTGTTAAAAATCTAGGAGTTACAATTGACCAAGACCTATCACTAAGTAATCACATAAAACAGATTACCAAAGCTTCATTTTATCATTTAAGGAACATTTCAAAGATAAGGAAGTCTTTATCCCTACCAGACGCTGAGAAATTAATCCATGCTTTTGTCACCTCAAGGATTGATTATTGCAATGCTCTATATGCTGGCTGCAATAACACCTGTCTAAAGAGCTTACAGCTTATACAAAATGCAGCTGCTCGCACACTCACTAGAACTAAAAAATATGAACGTACTTCCCCTATCCTGGCATCTCTACACTGGCTGCCTGTTAGAAGTCGCATTGACTTCAAAATATCACTTCTAACATACAAAGCCATTAATGGCCAGGCACCAGAATATATTAAAGATCTCCTAGTCCCATATAACCCACCCAGACCGCTACGATCACAGAATACTGGCCTTCTTGTAATTCCAAGAATCTCAAAAACTACAGTAGGAGGCAGAGCTTTCAGCTATCGCGCACCCCTCCTCTGGAATAATCTTCCAACCTCAATTCGACTAGCAGACACCCTCCCTATTTTTAAGTCTAGACTTAAAACATACCTCTTTACTGCCTCCCATAGTTAGGTATGGTGCGTGGAAATTCACCCACCTCAGGGTTTTTTGGAATGGACCACCCTGCTGAGTCCTCGTGTGACTGGCACCCCAGTCGCGCGTACGATGGTGGTCACTGACCATACCTGCGCTGGTGTCGACTACCCCTCACCATGCCTTAGTTATGCTGCTATAGCATAGTGCTGTCATGGACTTTTCATGTGTCACGCCGTACAACCCCCCCCTCTCCTCTCCCCCCTTCTCTCTCTCTCAACTCTCCCTCTCTTGCCTATTGCCACCATGGTATACTGTAACAATATATAGTACTACTGAATACTTATTGACATTAACCATTCTGATTTTCAGTAATACTAACCCACTCTACATCTCTCTTTCTTCCCCCTTACTGTACCTCACTTGTGAGGTATATCATCACCAGTCATCAACCATCCGTGTGTTGTCCCTCCTCTCACCCATCTCACCTGAAGTCCCATCCCCGATTGCCCTACTACTGCCCCCTATCTGGACTCCTGGCCCGTACAGCCTAGCGACCCACCACCAGCCTATGGCAACTCTGCCCGGATTACTGGCCCGTCTGCCAACCCACCACATGCCCCTCGACAACTCCCTTCCCCTGGACAATTCCAACGCTGGACTATTGAACTTTCTGTCACTAAATCAGGAATAATAAATTACCATAACAGATACGTAATCATCCCACCTCTTGTAACTTTCAGCTCAAGTGCTTTTAACACCATGTCTTATTCTCTACACCCGACTATCATATGCATTTGTCATGTATACAGACCTTACTGTCATGTACTGACCCTAGGCAGATGGGTCAGGCCCTTGAGTCGTGGATCTGCTCGAGGTTTCTTCCTATATGTATCTCCAACTCTAGGGAGTTTTTCCTGTTACCCATGGGCCTCTCTCTTGCTTTTCTTTTCTTCCTTTCTTCCCTTCTTTCTCTGATTGCCTACATTCTGTAAAGCGCCATGATACATGTGTAATGTTTTGGCACTCTACAAGCACAATAAATTGAAATTGAAAACAGAAACTCTTGCATAGTTGTAGTTGTTTCTATCTGGGCCAAGGTAGTGTAGTGTATAAGGTGCTGGACTAGCATGCAGTAGCCTGAAATGTTCGGGGTTCGATTCCCGGCTTTCACTGTTGTGTCAATGGCCTTCAATTTAATTGACATTTGTACGTCACTTGTCTGCTAAATGAATGAGTGTGAATGTAATCTTTACAACTCATTTGAAAATGTGTTGGAAGGCATAGAAAGTCCTCACTTTAGATAAGCTCACAAACTATCATTAATTAACCACTTGTAACTCCTGAGTTAATCATGAATTATAGTATTAGGAAGTGGTTTATAAAATATGTATCCTCACCCTAACTAATCATTAGTGCATGTGTATGTAACAACTGTTAAATAATGGAAATATTACTTCATCAACAAAATATTATTGCATACTTTATTAAGTATTAATAATAATTTATAAACATATTTTAGATATAGGCCTATTTACTATTAACAAACCATTTATAACTGTGTGTACAAATACTTTATTTATGAGAATTAACATAGGAGCAATGCTTTACAAATAATGAACAAAGCATTTTGTCATAGTTTGCAACTGGTTTATAATGGGAAAATGATTTCATTTATAAGTGGTTGTTTCATTATTTATTAAGTATAAATCATGTACAGTATGTACAAACATATTTTTTGGATAGGCTTATTTATCTATGAACAAACCATTTATAACTGTGTGAACAAATGCGTTACTGATGATAAATTATGTATGAACAAGAAATTGCTAATGATGAACAAACCATTAACTAATAAGTAACAAAGGCTTAGTAAATGATGAATTGTGTGTAGTTATTATAAAGTGTTACCAAGGCCTTAACTCACTGCGCTGCGTTCTACCTGCTGGCCTGCTCCAAAGGACGGCCCCTGTGTGTCAGCACGAGTATGTGTCTGCCTGTCTGTATGTCTGTCAGTGTGTGTGTGTGTGTGTGTGTGTGTGTGTGTGAGGAGGAGGGAGGACTGAAATTCAGCAGGAATGAAAAGCAGAAGGGTGTTTCAATGTTTCCCATTATCTTGTCCGTCTAGACAGTTCAGGTGAGTCAGAGAGAGAGAGAGAGAGAGAGAGAGAGAGAGAGAGAGAGAGAAGAGAGAGAGAGAGAGAGGGAGAGAGAGATAGAGAAGAGAGAGAGAGAGAGAAGAGAGAGAGAGAAGAGAGATAGAAAGAGAAGAGAAGAGAAGAGAAGAGCTATGAGAGAAGGACACTATGAGAGAAGGACACTATGAGAGAAGGACACTATGCCTGTACTAACTCTGAGAGGTGTTAATCTGTGACACAATTAATCTGCGTGCCATTCTAGCCCAGTTGATTTTCTTAGCTGTTTTCTGTGGCTTTGAAGGAAGTACTCCGGCCGGACTCCATGTTGGTCAGGGCTCAACATCATCTTCTAGCTGTCCTCAGCTGTTGAAAGTTCATCATCTGGTGTTTCTTTCTTTTCTGGCTGCATCAGCAAACCCTGTCAGATAACCTTAGCGATTTGGCTTTCGCGCGGCCTGACATTGTGGCATCTGTCTAATGTGATGCGATAATACAGCCGTGGAAGCCGTTTGTCTAACAGAGCAAATGTCAGGCAGCTAACGGCAGGAAACTCGGTGAATCCTGCCTCAGATTAAATATGAATGTTATATTATCCCATAACAGCGTGGGAGCCTCGGATGAAATATGAATGTTATATTATCTCATATCAGCATGATAGCCTCGGACTTGGAGCATGACAGCCTGCTGACTTGGCTGTCCTGCTCCCTATGACAATAAATAAGTATGAGGCCTCCATTTCTGTATGTAGTTGTGAAATTTCTGTGAGCTTGCGCGTTTAGCTGCCATTTTCTCTTTCTCCAACAGTGCTGCTCTTAAAGACTGCAGGGTAATGGCCAGTCAGGGAAGCTTCCGGTTAGTTCTCTGACAGACACATCATGTCCAATACAATACATCTATGCATCTTCCACAGTGATACATCCACTGACCCCGCGAGACAAGATGGAGGCTGTGCCAAGGTGGCGCGGGGGAGGCTAAAAGCTTTTTAAGGCGGCCTTAACAATACCAGAGATCCACTTTCACGGTGCATTTGCAAGATGGGATACCAGCTGACAGCAATATAATCTTCGGTGCACAAGGGGAAAAGAAGTTTGAATGTGTGAGTGCTATTCCAGTCTTTTGTGCTGAGAAGTCACACAGAGGGCGCGTTTGCATGGTGATGGGCCTGAGTCCTGATTGGCTACGGCTTTCTAGGGCAAACCAATTACTCTAATGGGAACAAGGTGCCCAGAATGGAAAGCTTCTAAAGGAGCAAGAGTGGGAAATGTGTCAGAACAATGAACACTCCATTAATGCATTCTTAACACCATCCTCACTATGCTCTCAATCACAATATTTAGACTCAACACACACAAACACATATACACACACACACACACACACACACACAAACACACACCTTCCACACACACACACACACAAACACACACACACACAGGGATCCCACACACACACACACACACACACACACACACACACACACACACACACACACACACACACACACAGGGAGCCCACTACATGGCCAGCAGCCGTCTCCTTACAGTGGTGCGCTCGAGAGTGTGAGTGAGTGCGCCCATAATCCAGCCCAAATCAGCCAGCCTTCACCCCCTGCATGCCATCATGAGGGATGACGGCACCTGCTGCAACCCTGCAAATCACTCGGGGGATGTCAGGCTCCCCGCACGTCGCTGTTTACCAGGCTGGGATCCCTCGGCTGAGCCATTTGTCATTTAACCAGATGGGTTGCCGTGTAACTTTACCAGATGGCCCGGTTACAAATGGCTGCGAAAGCAGAGGTCATTAAAAGACACTTCTTCATGCCACCGTTGTGGGGTGGCGGGGGGCGAGCAGACGAACACCAGGTTTGCGTGACCCTTCTCGTTCATTACCCCACTTGAGCTGTTTGCAAATGAGTCAACTGTTGCAATGTGGGAAAATGCAGTTGTGACCTCAAAGAGTTCTATAGCAGAGAGACAGGGCAGCGTGGCCCACTGGTCAGCGCTTCGGACTTGTAACCGGAGGGTTGCCGTGGCCCACTGGTTAGCGCTTCGGACTTGTAACCGGAGGGTTGCCGTGGCCCACTGGTTAGCGCTTCGAACTTGTAACCGGAGGGTTGCCGTGGCCCACTGGTTAGCGCTTCGGACTTGTAACCGGAGGGTTGCCGTGGCCCACTGGTCAGCGCTTCGGACTTGTAACCGGAGGGTTGCCGTGGCCCACTGGTCAGCGCTTCGGACTTGTAACCGGAGGGTTGCCGTGGCCTACTGGTCAGCGCTTCGGACTTGTAACCGGAGGGTTGCCGTGGCCTACTGGTCAGCGCTTCGGACTTGTAACCGGAGGGTTGCCGTGGCCTACTGGTCAGCGCTTCGGACTTGTAACCGGAGGGTTGCCGTGGCCTACTGGTTAGCGCTTCGGACTTGTAACCGGAGGGTTGCCGTGGCCTACTGGTTAGCACTTCGGACTTGTAACCGGAGGGTTGCCGTGGCCTACTGGTTAGCACTTCGGACTTGTAACCGGAGGGTTGCCGTGGCCTACTGGTTAGCGCTTCGGACTTGTAACCGGAGGGTTGCCGGTTCGAACCCCGACCAGTAAGAACGGCTGAAGTGCCCTTGAGCAAGGCACCTAACCCCTCACTGCTCCCCGAGCGCCGCTGTAGCAGGCAGCTCACTGCGTCGGGATCAGTGTGTGCTTCACCTCACTGTGTGTTCACTGTGTGCTGAGTGTGTTTCACTAATTCACGGATTAGGATAAATGCAGAGTCCAAATTTCCCTCACGGGTCTCAAAAGAGTATATATATTTTACTTACTTATACTTATACTTACTTAGACGGCCTTTATCAGTTCTGAGAACACAATACCTGGGCTACGAATAGATCTGCAGAGTAGAGTGGGCTAATGACGTCTACGACCGCGAGAGCTCAACAGAAAACAAACTACTTCATAAAAACATGAATTACAGCACATAATGGATGGCCCATGTGCTTGACATGAAAATGAAGTTATATAATTGTGCATTAGCACCATGTTGGGTAATGGGTGCGTGCAGTGTGTAAATCTCCCTCTTCAATGCATTAATGGATGTGCCAGTAATATTAAAAGAGAGCCTAACTCCTCTTCTCTAGTACACGCTGTCTTCTGCACCTGAAGCTACAGGTTTTGGTCTCAGATGGAACTGTGCATCTTACAGCTTACAATTAGCCTAGAAATCTAGACGCACCCTAGCGCGGCAAATTAATTTGCTCAGCCTGTACGTCTAGTATCAAACCATAGGGATTTCTATTGGCTGACGCCGTGGACGTCATCCAATCACAGTGATTTTTGTTAGAGAGTCTTAAGGCGGGCTTAACAGGATAACGACAGTCCTGCGACGGTGAACAACAAGGAAGGTGGCTATGGCGAACAAAGAGCGGTTGTTTGAATCGGCGTTGGCGTCAACTTTGGAGGAGTTGGACTTTTTTTTTTTTTGAAAGTTGAGCAACACAATGCACTTAAGTCATTCCTTTCGAAGAAGGATGTATTTGCCGTTTTGCTGACCGGATGCGGATATGGTCGTAGTGCTGGCCTATTGCATGCCTAGGCAGTTTGAAAGACAATTCTCTGCCCGCCCCTTGGATTAAGCGAGGTGAATGGTTCGATTCCAGACTATACATTTCAATGATATAGGATGGCCCGCCAGGCTAGCTTACAATAGCTCAACCCGTTTGTCCATTTCCTGTGAAATGTCCAGCTATATTTAGTTAACTAGAGTTCACAGTCTTGCCCTTTTCTTAGTTAGGGGCATATAGTCCATTGAGTCTTAATTACTGCTTGATGTACGGTGTCTGAAGTATCAGGATCTCTGTCTCTGTAGTGTGCCCAATGGCAGCCATTCTCCTCACTGGGCGACCCAGGGTCCCTCTGAACAGCAAGCGTGTTTCAAACAGTCCCTGTCTGCGCGCGCCCTTCATATTTGTGAAGGTTCCTTCAGAGAGTGCTATTCTCAGCAGTCCAGTACACTTTAACGGCCCTCAAACTCCCCAAATAGGAGAAGTTTATTGTAATGGAAAAGACGGGGAGACCTTTTCAGCTTCCAAAGTAAGATAGCGAGCGCAGTTAATGAGGGAGAGAGAGAGCGAGGGAGAGAGAGAAGGAGTGAGAGAGAGAGGGAGAGTGAGAGGGAGAGGGAGAGAGAGAGAGAGAGAGAGAGAGGGAGAAGGAGAGGAGAGAGAGAGAGGAGAGAGAAAGAGAGAGAGAGAGGGAGGAGGGAGAGAGAGAGAGAGAGAGAGAGAGAGGGAGAGAGGAGAGAGAGAGAGGGAGAAGGAGAGGAGAGAGAGAGAGGAGAGAGAAAGAGAGAGAGGGAGGAGGGAGAGAGAGAGAGAGACAGGGAGAGAGAGAGAGAGAGAGAGAGAGAGGGAGAGAGACAGAGAGAGAGAGAGAGCGAGAGGGAGAGACAGAAGGAAATTACACTTGGACTGAATTTCATTTGACTCAAATCTTTTTGAGAGGATCGCCTGAGGTGGTACAAAAAAACTGATTGCATACTCCGAGGTAAGGCTACACCTGCTGATGAGAAACACTCATGGAGGATAATGAGCACAACAACACCAAAGCTGCGCGAGCGTCTCTCACAAGGTCTCTGGAGACAGACACCTTTACGAGGCACGATAAGAACCACTGAAAAACACAATTACCAATCCTCATCGTAAACATGTGCCATCTCAATGGTGTTGTCACCACGGTGACAGCTATGACCATGGGGTGCCAGAACATGCTTGTCATAAAGTTAGGTTCTGACAGACGCAAGTGAAGCCGAGGAGGACAAGTTTACTTGACTTCATTCTTATGCATTCACAATAGCTACACAAGACCACGTGGTGCAGGGACAACAACCTCCTGCTGAACGTCAGCAAGACCAAAGAGATTGTTGTTGACTTCCGGAGAGGTCACACCCAACACCTGCCACTGACCATCGACGGTGCTGTGGTGGAGAGAGCGAGCAGCACCAAATTCCTGGGGGTGCACATCAGTGAAGACCTCTCCTGGACCACCAACACTGCATCACTGGCGAAGAGAGCTCAGCGCCGCCTGTACTTCCTGCGGAAACTCAGGCGAGCAAGTGCTCCACCAGCCATCATGACCACATTCTACCGAGGCACCATTGAGAGCATCCTCTCCAGCTGTATCGCTGTGTGGGGCGGAAGCTGCACTGAATACAACAGGAAAGCCCTGCAGCGCATAGTGAACACAGCTGGAAGGATTATTGGTGCTTCACTCCCCTCCCTGAAGGACATTTACACCACCCACCTCACCCGCAAGGCGACCAAAATTGTGAGTGATGCAAGTCACCCCGCTCACAATCTGTTTGATCTACTGCCCTCTGGGAAGAGGTACAGAAGCCTGCGCTCCCGCACTACCAGACTCACCAACAGCTTCATACACCAAGCTGTAAGGATGCTGAACTCTCTCCCTCCTCTCCCCCCTCCACCCTCAGCTACATAACATCCTGGACATTGGACCCAAAATGGCCGCCTGCACTACTCCACTTGCACACTTGCACACTTGTACACTTTACAACTTGGTGTTGTTGTCCTGAAAACACAACACTTCTGCTGCTCTTACATAACTTGCACCACTATGCCACTTTCTTTCTTACTTAGGTCAAACAGAACTACCCAAGCCTTTTATTGGCCTGACTTTGCACTAGTATTTTATTGACTGTCTATGCACAATTTCAACCAAATTTTGCTGCTCTTATTTTTTCATTATTATATGTGCCCTCTTATTTACTTATTTACTTACTTTTTTGTTTACTTGAATGTTATGTTTGTCTGTGGACCTAAATTGGCAAAATATGTCTTGTCTTCACCGTGGGATAGTGAGAAACGTAATTTCGATCTCTTTGTATGTCTGGAACATGTGAAGAAATTGACAATAAAGCTGACTTTGACTTTGACTTTGACTTTGATAACATGTTGTCAAAGTTGTTCAGCTTTATTTTTGCACCTTAGAACAGCCTCATGTAGTTTTACAACAAACAAACATCAATTGGAATATTCTAATACTTCTAATACTAATTATTATACATTCCAAAAACGTTGCAAAAATTATCCTGGAGTTCAAAAACATGACCAAAGTTCTTCGACTGCGTGATAAACTGCATTTACTGAGCGGATAAGAGACAAGTCCTAGCACCGAGAGTTTGGACAAAAACGTCACACTGGATTTCAGAAAGGCCTGGTTGGATGGAGGGAGGGGTTGGGGCAGTCAGCGGGCTATTAATGGCTTGAATGAAAGTGCATTGATGTGGTCCACCTGGGAGCGCATGTGCATGACGAAGCCTCTTGGTGGAGGACACTCCCACGCTAGTCCCTCGGACAGAAGAGGAGAGCGGCTGTGAGGAGGAGGGCACATGCAGAGGGGATTTGATGAGGACAGCAATAGCCAATAGTTGACACTACACGCACAACACTACACGCACAACACTACGAGCACAACAACACGCGCACAACACCACGCGCACAACACTACACGCACAACACTTCCTGATAAGCTTACTGTAGAGAGGGAGAAGGGAAGCGTGTTCGTCTCCATCCCTTGTGTTTCTATTGAGAGCAGAAACACTTTAGCTGAGATAGCAGCTGAGCTGGGCCAGCAGTGTGCGGCTCCTTGCTAATTTCACGGCTGGCTGAGCACAGAACGTCGAGAGGGAGATACAAAGTAGTTGAAAAGATATGGCCATTGTTTATTTACCCCCCCCCCCCGGATATGGCCATTGTTTATTTACCCCCCCCCCCCACCACCCAAAATTACTCTCACGAGACCTGAGTCCTGCTATTTTGCAGTAATAGGATTGAATATGTTACTAGTTGACTAAAAGAAGAGTGAGAAAGAGGCTTTTCTTTATCACTTTTTATCTTCGTTTCAAATGTTAAAAGTACAACTTAAACAGATACCAATTGTGAAAAGACTGAGAAGAGGCTTATTCAAAACAGCCCCCAGAATTGTCAATATTATAATGGTGTAAAATATTCATTGTGCCCTATTAAATGTATCTCTCAATAAGCTAAGCAACCCGTATGGAAAACAGTCTTTAAAACAGATAGCAATCACTCCCCTAATGTACAATAATAACGTTATAATGTACAATAATAACGTTATATACACAAGGACTTAGGACTAAGGCGCTAATTTCCTGTGCATGAGGTACATTGTGAATAAACCACAGGACAGTGTTTTATGCAATTAAAAAACTGTGTACTGACTCGTAGCTGAAGGCATAAAGCATAATCTAGTGTGTGCATGCTGAACATGAGCATGTATGTGTATTGACTCAGAGCTTTCGCACACGTTTCCCAACTGAGAAGGAAGCGGATATGCACCTACACATACCCTGCTCTACTCAGTCTCATGATTTCACTCAGAATCCATAATTAAATTAAGAATATTACAGACATTTTGCCGATGAAGATGACTCGTGCAATCAAAGATAGCCAGAGCGCCTTATAAAAAGTGGAAGCAGAGCCAGTGCAGTTAGTTGAGAGATCCGTAATCTTTAGCAGGCAAATGACTCTTATCAATCATTCAAGGAAACTATTCAAATGTGCGATGTTAAGTACATCATAATTAGATATGTGTAATGCATTTTAGATTTCAAAAAATGGCCGGCCCACCCCATGCAAGCACTCTCATTTATAAATTTCCCCCTGTGCTAGGTTGAGAATGCAAGCACTCTCATTTATAATTTTCCCCCAGAGGATATTACAGTATATTCCCCTGCAAGTGACAGGGTTATCTGTCTTTATTAATTTGCCAAACAGCCCAAGCGTTAAAACAGAGAGCTCTCTCTCTCTCTCTGTCTCTCTCTCTCTCTCCCCCTCCCTCCCTCCCTCCCTCCCTCTCTCTCTCTCTCTCTCTCTCTCTCTCCGACTGCATCAGTACACACGATTGTGATGCTTTATTAGTTCATCATTTGCTATCTTTATGTGCAGTGTCCAGGTGATTAATGGCTGTTGGTGATGTTACCTGCTGTGAGGCGGCCGCGTGTCGTGTGTTGCATGAGACTCCCGGAGGATACTTACTCCACATGTCTGGCCACAACATACAAAAACATATGGAGGCTCTCACCTCGCTGTAGAGTTCCCTCAACCACCACAACTCCTGACCTGGGATCAGGGTTGGCTTTAGGACGAAAGGGCATGGAGGCTTGATGATTTAGATTACAAAGCCCATGTTACAAATGACCAAAAATATCCCTTGATCAATGTTTTTAGTGATGAATATTTCTCCAATAATAATTGACAGTATGATTCATGACAAGCCAAAGTCAATGCAGACAAATCAATGTGAAAACTTTCCCAATAAACATAATTTACAGCAATAAGCAGTCATATTTTTGGACAGCTGAATAAATAACACTTATAGGGCTATATTTTAACGGTCTGAAACGGAAGTGTCTGCGCAAAACGCAAATCTTGGGCGCTGATGCTATTTTACCGGCGGGATATTTGACTATTGCGCCCGACGCAAATCTAAAATGGGGTGGTCTGAAGTAGCTACATTAATCATGAGTGTGGTTTGGGCGTAACGTGCAATAAACCAATCAGGGCGTCATCTCACATTCCCTTGAACAACAGGCACGCTTGTTCCATAGCTGATTGCTATTATGGTGGGTATTTGCCAGGCGCAGCCAGGAGCTGTTCACAGCTATAATTTTACTGTTCAGTTAGGAACGGTCAGCTATTGATTTTTCCTCTTGACAAAATGTAATACAGAATTGTCACAAAGACATACTTTCCGATGTTTTGGGATCACTCTCACTGAATCACGAGAATATGAATGCATGGTGATATTTTTGCTATGTACAATGTAATCTAACATTACCTCTCTATAGACAATGCATATCTTCTGTCAGTTAATCTCTTCGCTCCTGTGCTGCCGCTGGGGCATTTGGGTTAAATGGCATCGGCATGCAATTCAACATCACGTCTCCTTAAGTCATCTAATATTTCCTAATTTATGTCATCAACACATCCGTGATTCGTGAAAATGTGTACGCTAGATTAATGCCTTTTTTTTTTACATCTTAATAGACACCACACTGATTTCCCTCGAGTGGTAATATTTTTCTTTGAAATTATGTATGGTTTACGGGGAAATGGGAACTACGTTGTATAGATAAATGGAGCGAAGTGTGTTGCGCAGCACAGGCGGCCTGTAAGAAAGTTTCCAAGTTGACCTAACTTTCAACTCTGCACAGTATATCCCATTAACTGCATGACAGTAGGCTATTTACAATATTTTCTGTTAAGTAGAGTTTGTAAACACTTTATCATCAACTTAATACACGCACAACATTCGTTTGAGCAGGAGAGAGAATAACAATGAATGGGTGCAGCAACTACAGAAATTGTAGCCATACTTGCTGCTTTCTTGTATTATTTGCTGGTTAACAGCACATAAAAGCTGAGCTATTTCACTAACTCAAGACTTTAAGGCCATCATGGATATAAAACGTTTTTTGAAAATAACGAAAGGATGGAAGGAACATAACAAAGCTTGGAGTTATTTCAGATGGGCTGCAACAAGGTAGGCAAAATTGTGGTGCTTAAAACCTTAGCGCAGCTGGAATAATGCTTAGGCTGATGTTAAAGCGCACGCGATGTTTAAAGCCATACACAACGGTAAATTGGAACAAAACTAAAGGTAACTTTAGCCTTTATAGGGCTGTATAAAGTTATCCAAATTAATAGCTTATAATTAGGCGTTGTTGTAAAGATATTGCATGTAGATGTTGTACTATATAGGCTACTGAATTTTTAGGTCACCAATGCACGAACAAAACCGGGAAATGGACAAATATTATCAAGGCTTTGAATGTTTCCGTCTGTGCACGGGTGTGTCTGTAGATTGGTGTGCAACGCATTCATTCGTGCAGACCTGTGGTCATGCATGCGCCCTTAAAATAGCATCTGCATTTGCGCTACAGACTTTAGACCAGGGAGTTCCTGGTCTGTGGCGGAATTTTTTTCTGAAACTGCAAAATATCAACAGTGAACGTTTGCGCCGGAACACGCCCCGTCCTTTCGCTGAACCGCCCCGGTGGGCGCAATCGAATTCCCTAATTTACAGGCACGTACCTGTGGAGGGAAAATTCCTATATGCGCTGACTGCAAAATAGGAAAGACAAAATCGCGAGTATACAAAGTAAATTGCACTGGGACGCACGATAGAGCCCATAGTTTCAAGTTGGCTTTTTCATAGACAAACACATCTCTATCCAAACGGGCAGAAGTGTTTAGAAATGACATAAGCACTCACTTACAAAACACGCCACAGAGTGTTCCATCACATATTTTCATCACCTGAAGTAACTGAATAACGCACAGACGTGGGCTGATGTAAACAGTGTTTACATCAATAGCTGTTGACTATTTCTAATGGATTACTATGAAGGAGCCAGTGGTAAGATGGTGGGGTGGTCCAAGCTCACTCTGCTGCTTCAACAGAGCCCCCACTGGGAAAAATACAAGTCTGTCAGTGCACTCCTTAGCATAAATGGTGACACGGTGCACTGGCGCCTTAATGCAGGGGCTTACCTGGGCTGAAGCCCAGGGGCCTCGACCAATGAGGGGCCTCCTAATAATAATAATAAATCAATAATAATAAACGGCCGTGTCCGTATTCGCGGCGTCAGTCATTAGCCTACTCTGGAGCTAGCCTACATAATTGAGCACATTGCACTGCTCTACAATGACATCGATGCAGAGGCCCCCTTTGTCTTCTCTTCTGAAGTGTAACAAAATGTAACAAAACTTAATAAATCCCAAAGTAGAGGAGCTACAGGAGAGGCTGAAACTGACTGACAAATTTACAGACTCTGGAGATAACGTGGGTTGGATTGAAGCAACGATAAACGAATGACGTGGATTCCTGTAACTGTCCATGAAAACAGAAGGCATAGCAGGTAAATATCGTAGCAAAAAGCCTGGAAATGAAATGGCTTTAAAAACATGTAGGCCTATTTCACTTGTCTCACTGGAGTGAATGCAGAACATGGGCTGTTGCGCAAAGAAATGAATTAGTGATCTGCATCTCCGTTCACCAAAAGCTAAGTTTGTGCTAACCCATATTCGCACAAATAATATCCTATGTTATGTTTTCTGATTGTTAACGTAAGATATGTCTCCATGTTGGGAAGTGTAGTGATAATGCATAAGGTAGCCAATGTTCACGTCACATGAGCCAGCTGCTTGTTCTGTAGGCTAAAAGTATTTCTGTCCCTCCCAATCTGTGTTAGAATGGTGTGTTCAGTAGACAGAATTTCAAAAAACCTCCTGGGGAACCCCCCGACACAACAAACACATGTACTTTTGAAAAGCTTAAAACGTCCATATGTGTAACCCATCTTTTAACTTAGCCTATAGTGTTGTAAAAGTTCAACGCTGTTGTTTTCGTGCAGTAGGCTAACCTTTTTGATAAGCGATGTCATGGGTAGGCTGACGTGATTAAAGGAGAATTCCGGTGTGATATTGACCTAAAGTGTGTTGAAACATGATACCGAGTGTGAACGTATGTCTCATAGCCCATCTCGGCTTGTCCCCTGCACTCCAAAATCTGGCGTTAGTTAGCCAATGCTACCAACAGCTTTTTCAATGGTAGTGCTTTGGCATCGGGCTAGCCATGCAAATAAATCACTTTTTTACACCATTTCCGAGGCTCAATGTATCTCCACACTTCATTGGTAGACTTCCGAGGGCCCTGACATTTAAAACGAGACATTGAGAACTTTGAAAAAGCACTGGTACTTTACTTACAAGACGATTTATGCAGACAGTATCTTCACAAAGTTTAGCGTTTGCAGCCATCATGAATTTAGTCACGATAAGTCGAGCAACGAGTAAGAATGAACAGGTATGATAAGGTATCAGATTCCAAAAATCATTCAGTGGAAATGCATTGATTCCAGTTTCTTCCAGTAGCAGCAACTGGAATCCATGCATTTCCAGATGTTTCAACACACTTTAGGTCAATATCACACCGGAATTCTCCTTTAAGGGCTTTCTGTTCCTGTTTATGTAAATGTTTTACATAGGCTCAATAATGATAGGCTACACTGCATGTTAGGCTATATCAACCAAAAGCGCACGTCGGGTCAGAGTGCGGCCCGGGTATCATAAATAGTATTTGCGGTTTGGGGGGGGGGCTTAAAAACATATAGCCCAGGGGCCTCAGGTGGTATTAAGGCGCCCCTGGTGACACGCCAACTGTCAATCTATGTAACTGTAACGGAGTAAAAAGAGTTGCTAGTTAAATTATATTAAAATTGATGCAATTACGCCATCTAGAGGCAGGTTGATTTAGTGTGACAGTGGGATTCGCGTTGCATTTACCCAGACTGGAGATTACGAGATACTGGGTAAGTCACGCAATTTGGGAGGTCTGGGATAAACAATGTTTTCTTGTAATTCTAAGTACATATGTCTCGTATTTTGTCATGTAATGTACTTATAATGATTTCAGTTAACTATTTTGAGTTCAGTTGATGATTTATGTGTCTTGTAAAGTCATGTTTAAGAGACTTGCAACGAAGCATATTTTCATGTGAACTAGCGTGCTAATTGTCACTTGCTTTACATGTTATTTAGATTGTTGTCCCGAGATCTATTTGCTGAACCCACAATTCCACACTGTCATACTTTGTTCCAGGTAACTATTCTTATGTTGTGTAAATGGTTTCATCGTCATGTTATTCTCATTGTGCAAGCTGCCTTATACATTAGCTTTATATGGATAAGCAGCTTGCACTAGCTTAGCTATATTGTAGACCAGCGTGGTAGTTTGGAGATTAGCCACATGTGCTCGAGTGCTGCGTTTGCAATGATAAACATGTTCCTTATTTTGTTATTTCAATATAATGTAAAATGGATCAAGTAGTTTCACTATTGTAATGTTGAAATGTACTGTATGTATGTTGTGTAATTCAAGGCTTATATCAGATATTCTAAAACTTAGCTACTATACGATCACACACAGTTTTATTTTGTTTCATAGATATATCATTTACATTTGCAACTAGCACAAATATATTCAGGTATTTGTAGGCTATAGCATTTACCCAGACTGGAGATTACGAGATACTGGATTGTTGTCCCGAGATCTATTTGCTGAACCCACAATTCCACACTGTCATACTTTGTTCCAGCAATAAAGAAACCTGATCCAAGTGGTTGTCCGTGGTGATGTGTAGAAGCAACAGTAGAATGGAGTGACCCGTCACATTGGTGCCGTGACTCATCGATTTGAAGTTGGATCTTCACCTCGACCCGGGACCATTCTACTGGACGGCTTCGTCACACTGTCAGGTGGACAGCGTATCGCTTCACACATTAGTGTAGGCCTCAGTTGTTTTTATTTACTTTTCTTTGCTAGCCCTTTTCTGACTATATTTCATGCAGTTGTTACTGATTGACTGATACTGTGTTACTGATTGTTTGATATTGCATGATACTCCAATATGAGCTACAGGCGAGGGTATATCAGTACGCCTTTTGGTGAAAGCATTGGTAGAGGGAGGGGGATTCCAATAGTTTTGGATTTTGATAGTCCTGTTCAGGGAGGTGACGTTCATGTGGTGGGGGATAGTCAGATTGCCGCAGCGGCCCCTATAGCTAGTGGGGTCGGGTTTTCTTCCCAGAATCACCACACTGAGCATGCACCAAACACACAGGTTGTTGATACGTCCACCCCAATCACTACTCCCCTGTTACCTGACATAGTGAGTCAAATGAGTGACATAATTAGGAATGTTGGTCAGCAGCTGGCGGATAGCGTTATTGCGCGCCTCAGCCCAACACAAGCAGTGCCCACGCCTAGCACAGCACACATGCTCAGCACACCCACTAACACATCCACACAGAGTCTGGACCTGTCTCAAGTTCAACTGGTGCCTCACAGGAAGGTGAAGGAGCCTCCAACCTTCAGAGGGGATAGCACAGACACAGTGAATATTCGTGAGTGGGAAGACTTAATGAGGAGTTACGTAAAGAAAACAAATATCAAAGCAGAGCAACAAGCAGAAGAAATACTCACGCATCTCAGAGGCAAAGCAAAAGATGTTGTAAAGTTTGGGATTCGGAACAGTGGCATTAAAGTAATTGAGAACCCGGAAGCCATCTATGGTCTTCTACGTAAACATTTTGCTGCCGTCCCCTGTTCACCCCTCCCCCTAGCAGACTTTTACACTACACTGCCAAAGAGTGATGAGGGTGCATATGACTACTGGCTGAGGCTCCATCAGGCTGCAGATGTTGCCACTGTCCGGCTTAAAGATCAAGGTAAAACACTAGACTGCCCCGCTCTTGAAGTGACGCGTATGTTTATCAAGAATTGTCCATCTAGAGAGCTTGCCATGACGTTCAGGTCAAAGACAATAGATAAGTGGTCTGTTGAAGAGGTCCAAGATGTGCTAGATGAATATCACAATGAGATTCGCTCTAAGGGTACTGTATCTGTGAATAGGAAACTCAATGAGAATGTGCACGTGAACAAGGTTGAACTGCAGTGCGCTGGTGCGTCTTTACCTGACAGACAGGACCTTCATGCAGCCAAGTCGACTGAGTCCCCTGCTCTTAACCGTGTCATCACGATGTTAGAAAAAATTCTACTTCAGAGAGCTACTCCTGCTCAGGCCATGTCAAACAGGGCGTCTACGCCTAGACTTCCCAGGATTGAGGGTCTGAATAGCATGCCATGTGCTGTATGTAGTGATGCTAAACACTCTGCCTTGACTCACTGTCGTGACAAGAAACTCTGCTTTCTGTGCCATTCACCTGACCACTCCAGACGCAGCTGCCCGGCACAAGAGAAATCCGCTCAGTCGGGAAACTGATGGGTCTGCATCAAGAGGAGGACAGTGCAGACCCTGTTTGTGAGCCTCCCACTGACGAAACAGAGGATTTTGAGTCACTATACAAGTCATTCAGTTCCAAAGTACCCTCGAACAAAACCGTTGTATTTCAAGGCCTACATAAAATACAGAAGTCTGATAGTTTGTTCTATACCACTATCTCGGCGGCAAACATTACTCTGAAAGCAATGATAGATAGTGGTTCCATGGCATGCACACTGAGCGAAGCAGCAGAAGCACGCCTCTTGCAGCATAACTCAGGCCTGAGAAAATATTCTGCTGATGGGGTCATCATTGTCGGTTGTGGCGGTCATCAAGTCACACCTAAGGCTATATATGATGTGGATGTGGTGGTGTATGATTGCAAGATGGTCATTCCAATGCTTGTGGTGCCTGGCCAGACTGATGAAGTGATATTGGGTAGCAATGCTATTAAGAAGATTCTTCATTTCATGAGAAAGACTGACAGCTATTGGCGGTTGATGTCCGAACCCAGTGGTGGCAGTGATGAGGATTGTCATCACTTCTTCTCTGTTCTTTCAAATATGGAGAAGTGGAGAGGTGAGACAGTGCCTGTCAAGGTTGGTACGCTGAAGTTGCAGCAGTGTGTGACTCTACAACCAGAGAGTGAGCATCTTGTGTGGGGCAAACTGCCTGCATCTGCGCCTATATCAGCAGGCAGCACAGTGGTTGTAGAACCAACTCAATCAAGATGCAGGCCAAGGAAAGTTTTGGTTGGCAGGATTGTTGCACCGATGTGGGGCGACAGATGGCTGCCAGTAAAGATCATAAACCCCACCACTGAGCCGGTAGTGTTAAAGAGAAACACAAAATTAGCAGATGTGTCTCCCTGCATCGCTGCCGAAGACTTATCTCAGCCTGACAGCATTCAAGCTTTCTCCCAGACTGTGACTGGTGCTTCTACGACAAGGTCCAGAGGAGATATCAAGAGAGCATTGGATGAGCTTGGTCTACATGACCTGGATCTGGATGCCTGTGAAGTCTCTGACCTGTGGACAGACAGGCTTTTGCAGATCATTGAGAGATATGAGACGATCTTTTCGCGACACAAGTTGGACTGTGGAGAGGCATCTGACTTTGTGCACAAGATACATTTGGTGGATGAAAAGCCGTTCCGCCTGCCTTACCGCAGAGTGCCACCAAACCACTATGAAAAACTAAGAACAGCTCTCAATGATATGGAAGAAAGAAGCATTATTCGTAAATCCAGCAGTGAGTATGCATCGCCACTTGTTCTTGTATGGAAGAAAAATGGAGATCTGCGCATCTGTACGGACTTCAGATGGCTTAATGCAAGAACGGTTAAGGACGCACACCCACTGCCTCATCAGGCCGATGCTCTCGCTGCACTTGGTGGAAATGTCTACTTTTCCACCATGGACCTGACCTCTGGGTTCTATAATGTACCTTTACATGAAGACCATAAGAAGTACACTGCTTTCTCTTCCCCCTTTGGTCTGCATGAGTACAACAGGATGCCTCAAGGTCTGTCTAACAGCCCAGCTACATTCATGCGAATGATGCTTTCCATTTTTGGAGATGAGAACTTCACCAGTCTCCTATGTTACCTGGATGACCTCATGGTATTTGCTCCGACTGAACAGCTAGCTCTTGAGCGCCTGGAGATGGTTTTCTCTCGCTTGAAGAACAACAACCTCAAGTTGGCTCCGAAAAAGTGCTACTTTCTGCGGAGAACAGTTAGGTTTCTTGGCCATGTCATCACTGAGTCGGGAGTGCAGACAGACCCTGGAAAGGTTGAAGCCATTGGCCAAGTACAGATGTCTGATCTGATGGACAGTGACGGTGTCTCTCCTTCACAGAAGAAAATTCGGTCCTTCCTAGGCATGGTGCTATACTATCAACATTTCATTTCAGGGTGTTCAGCTAAGGCCAGACCCCTTTTCAAGCTTCTTTCAGAACAAAACAATGGGGGAAAAGCTCAGAGAGGAAGGAAGCCAAAGAAAAAGTCTTGCAGTCCTGTGAAGCTCAAGCCAGAAGACTGGACCCCCGAGTGTCAGGATTCCTTTGACACTTTGAAGCACGATCTATTACACACTGTGACGTTAGCCCACCCTGACTTCGGGAAGCCGTTCATCCTGGCAGTAGACGCTTCGTTTGATGGGATTGGCGCTGTCATCTCCCAGCTCCAGCCTGGTGAAGAGGTTGCAAGGCCAGTGGCCTTTGCTAGCAAAACACTGTCACGTGCCCAATTGAACTACCCAGCGCATCGTTTAGAGTTCCTTGCTTTGAAGTGGGCTGTATGTGATAAGTTCTCCCACTGGCTGAAAGGGGTGCACTTCACTGCATGGTCTGACAACAACCCCTTGACCTACATCCTAACGAAACCCAGGTTGGATGCATGTGAACAAAGATGGGTGGCGAAACTAGCGGCATATGACTTCGATCTGAAGTATGTCCCAGGACCGAAGAATACCGTCGCTGATGCCCTAAGCCGTGAACCTTTTGTCCAGTCCTGTGTAAGCCATCGCCTGATGAAACAGCCTTACTTGTCTTTGTTGGATGAAGTCAATGGAGTTGTCACCGGCACAGTGCAAGATGCTTTTCGAATGACCACCAACTGTCAAGCCGTTCAGACCACCGATGACCATGGTGATGAAGCCCTGAGTCCCGAACCAGATCCCCATTTGTCTTTTGGAGGTGCTATCAGTGCTGAGGAGGTGTCAGCAGTCATGGATGCCCATCGCACTGGAGGGGTCTCTAGGTTGTCTTGCACAAGCCCAGAGTCACTGCAGCTGCCTGGGGAAGATCCATCCATTGCTATTCCACTCAGCCAATTGCACAATCTACAACAGCAAGATGCTGTAGTGAACAGAGTACTGTTTTATGTGCAGCGGCATAGGAGGCCAAGCGCTGGCGAGAGAGCAGCCGAGTCGAGCCCTGTGCTCAGGCTGTTGAAACACTGGAAGAAGTTGAGGGTGCGTAATGGACTCCTCTACAGAGTGAGGAGGGACCGCCACATGGACAGGAAGATCTTTCAGTTTGTCACCCCAGAAGCTCTGAAACAGCAAGTCCTTCATGGAGTTCATGATATAGCTGGTCACCAGGGCCGCTCAAGAACACTCTCTCTGGCCAGTGAACGATTTTTTTGGACAGGCATGCAGAGAGATATCGTGAGTTATTTGAAGCACTGTCAGAGATGTATCTTAGGGAAGACTCCTGAACCAGATGCCCGAGCTCCTCTCGAGAATATTCGCACCTCAGCTCCCATGGAACTAGTTTGCATCGATTTTTGGACAGCGGAATTGGGTGACAAGAAGCCCACTGATGTTCTTGTTGTCACAGACCATTTCTCGAAGCTAGCTCTCGCTTTCCCCTGTCGGAACCAGTCTGCAAAGCAAGTTGCCCGATGTCTTTGGGATAAATTTTTCTGCATCTATGGGTTCCCAAAAAGAATCCATTCGGATCAAGGAGCTAACTTTGAGAGCCGGCTTCTTAAAGATCTACTGGAGATGGCAGGTGTGCATAAATCCCATACGACTCCGTATCATCCCATGGGCAATGGCATTACAGAAAGGTTCAACAGAACTCTTGGAGGCATGATAAGAGCTCTTCCTCCGAAGTGCAAGTCCAGGTGGCCACAGATGCTCCAAATGCTGACCTTCTGTTATAATTGCACGGTGCATGAGACAACAGGCTTTGCACCATTTTTCCTGATGTTCGGGCGGATCCCACGCTTGCCTGTCGATATCATGTTTCACCATGTTCTGGAGGACACCAACGTCGTCAGTCATCATGAGTTTGTGCACCACCTAAAGAGGGACCTATCTGAAGCAGCGCGGATTGCCCAAAACAATGCAACCGGAGAACAAGACCGTCATGCCAAAGTCTACAACCGAAAGGTCCGAGGAATGCCATTGTCTGTGGGTGACCGCGTGTTGCTGGCTAATCGTGGTGAGAGAGGAAAGAGAAAAGTCGCGGACAGGTGGGACTCAACTCCTTTCGATGTGGTGTCTGTGAGGTCTGCAGTTAATGTGTACCGAATCAGAGACGCTGTCACAGGGAAGGAAAAAGTCGTACACAGAAACATGCTGCTCCCTGTTGACTTCCTAACATTCCCTGGACAGGATGGGAATCTGGCATCTCTTGAGGAGTCACAGTCTAATAATTTGTGTGTCAGTGCTCAGAGTTCTATTGCAGCGGCTGATAAGGAGGACTCTCAGACGCGCACCATGAACTGGCTCATGCAGTCGCCGGTCCAGGCGGAAGTGGAGAGTGAGAGTGTTCCTGAGGAAGACGGCGTTGAGAAGGCCTTATCTGTAGATGCCTCCGGAGATTACCAGTTAGATGAACTGCAGGACAGTGTTCTTGATGTCTCTGTAACTGACCAAATCACTCATGCACACACTGACAAGTCACCAGATCCAGTACACGACATCACACACTTACCTGTTGATGGATCTGTTGCCCTTAGTGACACTCCACATCTAGATGACGTTAGACCAGAACAAGTTGTTTGTGCGCATCCTCCTAACACACAAGCCCCTTCAGTTGTCACAAGATGTGGGAGAAGTGTGAGGAATCCTAATAGGCTTATTTGTGAGATGTCAGGCCAAAGATTGTTGGGGAATGCTGAACCTATCATAGGGTCTGCATTTAGTTTCATTGCAGTGTCTATGGGAGTTTAGTATGTTCAATTAAACTGTTTTTTTGTTTTTTTCTCTCATTGCCAACCTGATCTGTGATCTATTTCAGAACATTCTCTATACTATAAGGGCAAAGTTATGTACAACACTGTGAGATGTAGAGGGCATCTCTGTTTCTCTGTGATAAGTATGGGTTTTGGTACCACCCTGTATTTACGCACTTCTTATAGAAGACTTTATGATATTGAGATTTTGGTACATCAGTGCTCGAGATACACTTTTTTTTCTTTCTCTTCTTTTCTTTCTGTCTGTCAGATTTTCATGCACGTTGCCTCATTTTAGCATAATTTAAGGGGGGTGTATGTAACGGAGTAAAAAGAGTTGCTAGTTAAATTATATTAAAATTGATGCAATTACGCCATCTAGAGGCAGGTTGATTTAGTGTGACAGTGGGATTCGCGTTGCATTTACCCAGACTGGAGATTACGAGATACTGGGTAAGTCACGCAATTTGGGAGGTCTGGGATAAACAATGTTTTCTTGTAATTCTAAGTACATATGTCTCGTATTTTGTCATGTAATGTACTTATAATGATTTCAGTTAACTATTTTGAGTTCAGTTGATGATTTATGTGTCTTGTAAAGTCATGTTTAAGAGACTTGCAACGAAGCATATTTTCATGTGAACTAGCGTGCTAATTGTCACTTGCTTTACATGTTATTTAGATTGTTGTCCCGAGATCTATTTGCTGAACCCACAATTCCACACTGTCATACTTTGTTCCAGGTAACTATTCTTATGTTGTGTAAATGGTTTCATCGTCATGTTATTCTCATTGTGCAAGCTGCCTTATACATTAGCTTTATATGGATAAGCAGCTTGCACTAGCTTAGCTATATTGTAGACCAGCGTGGTAGTTTGGAGATTAGCCACATGTGCTCGAGTGCTGCGTTTGCAATGATAAACATGTTCCTTATTTTGTTATTTCAATATAATGTAAAATGGATCAAGTAGTTTCACTATTGTAATGTTGAAATGTACTGTATGTATGTTGTGTAATTCAAGGCTTATATCAGATATTCTAAAACTTAGCTACTATACGATCACACACAGTTTTATTTTGTTTCATAGATATATCATTTACATTTGCAACTAGCACAAATATATTCAGGTATTTGTAGGCTATAGCATTTACCCAGACTGGAGATTACGAGATACTGGATTGTTGTCCCGAGATCTATTTGCTGAACCCACAATTCCACACTGTCATACTTTGTTCCAGCAATAAAGAAACCTGATCCAAGTGGTTGTCCGTGGTGATGTGTAGAAGCAACAGTAGAATGGAGTGACCCGTCACATAACAATACAAATTTCAAGCAGGTTTTTAGCAACACAACCGGCAAACATACACCAAATCGGAATCATCACACATCACACTTGGTGAACATGAACTGGGGCCTAAAACAAAAGAGTACCATCTGCGTGTTTGGAATCTAAAACATACCATAGTCTAGAGGTCAGCCACCTTAGGCACACTGTGTGGCATCTCTGGGCAGTCATGGCATCTCTGGGCACTGTGGGCAGTTGTGGCATCTCTGGGCACTGTGGGCATGCGTGGCATTTCTGGGCACTGTGGGCAGTCATGGCATCTCTAGGCAGTCGTGGCATCTCTGGGCACTGTGGGCAGTCATGGCATCAACCCCACCCCTGGCTGGGACTCGCAGCAACACTTTATGGGCTGAATTTCCAAATCAGGCGGCCGTAAGCAACTGGCCGGGCACCACAGACGCCCTGAGAGGTATTGATTAATGGCACAATAAGGCGGGCACAATGGCTCCCTCTTGTTTTGTTCCATATTAGCGCTTTGATAAACCTTCTGCAATGTAACCCTGCATTTGGCTGTTAATGAACTCATTTGGAGTTCTTGGCGTAAATAATGAACGAGTCCTTAACACTTTGCTGGGCTCGTGCGGAGAGGCACTTGCGGTTCTGCTTGGGAGCCCACAGCCTGAGGTCCCACACATTATGCAGAGGGGTTGCACTGGGGCCAAGGGACGCCATCCCTCTGGGGATGCTGCTTATACTCAGAGCATTAGTATTTCTCATCCTGAGGAGTCATAAGGCCCACACACACACACACACACACTCACACTTACACTCACACACACACACACACACACACACACACACACACACACACACAGCTTGCTCCGTATTTTTAATTGAGAATGGACTCATAGACTTGTTTTGTTTCTTCTCGAGTTAATCAGCCATTACCAAACTGCTTGCTTCAAGTCTCTGGTTCATAAATAAACAAGTCAGATGAATAACCAAGAACAGCAACGCTCAAAGTGTGTGGTGGTTTCCACGTTTGCAGTGTGTGGTGGTTTGCACGTTTGCCCAGTGTGTGGTGATTTGCAACTCTGCTCCACTTGCACATGTGTGTGTGTGTGTTCCTGTGTTGTAGACTGACCATCACAGACCCCCTCATGCACATCGATTACCAATCCGTACCAGCCCCCGGTTCCTGGCTCTCACTCCCATTAGGCACCTGACGGCACGCGGGCTGGAGTGAGCTGCTCCACGCCACACCATACCATACCATGCCATGCCTCTCCTCTCTTCTCCTCTCCCTCCTCTCCCTCACTCTCCTCCCCTCTCCTCTCTTATCCTCTCCCTCACTCTCCTCCCTTCTCCTCTCTTCTCCCCTCCTGTCCTCTCCTCTCTCTCCTCCTCTCATCTCTCGTCCTCTCTCCACTACTCTCTTCTCCTCTCACCTCCTCTCCTCTCTCCTCTTCTCCTCCTCTCCTCTTCTCTCTTGCCATCTCTCCTCTCTTCTCCTCTCATCTCTTGTCTTCTCTCCACTACTCTCTTCTCCTCTCACCTCCTCTCATCTCTCCTCTTCTCCTCTTCTCTCTCGTCATCTCTCCTCTCTTGTCTTCTCTCGCCTCCTCTCTTGTCCTCTCTCCTCTCTACACTTCTCTCTTCTCCTCTCGCCTCCTCTCTCCTCCTCTCCTCTCATCTCCTCTCTCCTCCTCTCCTCTCTACACTTCTCTCATCTCCTCTCTCCTCTCTTCTCCTCTCGCCTCCTCTCCTCTCTCCATTACTCTCTTCTCCTCTCTCCTCTCCTCTTGCCTCCTCTCCTCTCTCCTCTCTCCTCCTCTCCTCTCTCCTCCTCTCCTCTCTCCTCCTCTCCTCTCCTCTCTCCTCCTCTCCTCTCTTCTCCTTTTGCCTCCTCTCCTCTCTCCTCCTCTCCTCTCTCCTCCTCTCTTCTCCTTTTGCCTCCTCTCCTCTCTTCTCCTCTCTCCACTGCTCTCGGCTGCTGCCACAGGTGCAGTGGATCTGTGTGAGCAGCACGGCTGGCGTCCCCCACTAAACAGGTGACTGTAATGAGCCGGCGGCAGCCGATGTAAGCAGTAAGCACAGTGCAATTAATGGAGATAATGAGGCATGGAGAAACCCATCGCCTCACCCACAGATGATGCTGGGGGGACTGGGTGTGCGTGTGTGTGTGTGTGTGTGTGTGAGAGAGAGAGAGAGAGTGTGTGTGTGTGTGTGTGTGTGTGTGCAGTGCCTGTCCTTGGGTCTGGGTTCCGGTCCAGTGCGTGTTGGTTAGATGTGCTGGACAGCAGCTCATGCAGAGAGCTGTTTGGTAGTTGAACTGTTCTGATGCACCACTCTGCAGAGTTCAGTGCAGAGTACAATTCAGTCGTTAAACTATTTGGGATACACTGCTTTGCAAAGGTCCATTCAGAGTGTAGTGTAGGGGAGAGACTACTACACACAGAGTGTAGCGTAGGAGAGAGACCACACAGAGTGTAGCGTAGGAGAGAGACCACACAGAGTGTAGCGCAGGAGAGAGAGACTACACACAGAGTGTAGCGTAGGAGAGAGAGACTACACAGGGTTACAGTCAGTGTTTCTAAGGTCATCAGTTAGACATGGAGGCAGCACACACACTGCTGACAATATATACTGCTAGAAGTACCCTTGAGCGTCTGGTACAAATAGGAAATGTAGTGTGTAGTCTAGTATCTTATTGTTCAATGTGCACTGCATTGGAAAACGCTTAACTAAGTAAACAAAAATCATTTTGTATGTAATCATTAATCAAATACACTTGATTGCGATGACACAGGCTGAGAGGAGTTGAGTGTTGAAGTGTTTCAGATGCAGGAAAACAGTATATCTTCGGACCCAACTTATTTCCAACGGAGAAAAGGATTAGAGGCAGGGATAAGAAATGTCTGGTGGAATAAAATCATGTCTGCTTTGGGTTTGGGTTGCTGTGTTTCTCTCGCTGCATTGCCAAGAGATCGAGTGCTTTCTGTGATTATGGAGGCAGAGCAGCAGCGATGGAAATAGCAGGAGAATTCGGGGACTCACGGCTCCTGTCTGGGAGTTCCCCTGGCACCACACAGCACCAGGCACAGAGCTCCTCTAGCTCAGCTCGCCTGCTGCAGCAGCTGCTGCTTTTGGAAGAGGACGCCATGACGACGACAGCACTGACGCATGGAGGGGGGGCGAGGGGGGGGTCACCTTGGCTTAAATCATCTTAACAAACTTGTTGAATCTGACTATTTCAGAGTAAATGGTGCATCATGTTAGCCTGACGAGCCAGACCCACATTAAAATGTAGGGTCTGGGCACTCACCGTTCGCAGTGCTCAGTCCGAGGGGCGGGATAATCGGTTGTCTTTCAAATTCCCTCTACACGAAATAGGACAGCGCTGAGTCTTATGCGTTTTCCCCACCAGCGGAGCTAGTTGGCTAGTTCAAACTTTTGCCAACTTAAAACAAGCTTAACTTGTGTCACACTGTTGGCCAACAGCAACATCCATCTTCTTTGTTTTCAAGTAGTAGAGAATTCAAGCCAAACCTTTGCAACTCTGCCATCAATCATTATGTTAAGCCCACATAACGACTCTATACACAATTTGATTGGCCTGACAGAAGTTTAATTTTTTGAGCTCACAAGCCAACGGAGTTGCTAGACTAGCCCTGGAAGCAAATGTAATTTGCTGCCGCTAGGGTGCGTCTAGATTTCTAGGCTAGCATCATGTTTCATTCCTATGATGTATTTGTTGAATCGTTGTGAAGTGTTAAATTCTAGGTTTCATTAAGACAAAAGTGGGACTCCTCAGATGTTGACGCATGTTGGGGTATGGTGTGAGCTAGCTTGCTGCAGGCAGATGTTGTCCTATACACAGCATAATGATGAGCCAGTGCAGCAGTGTCTAATTCAAGTCTGCTAACCTTGGTCTGAAGAAAACAAAGCCATGTCATAATAAAACAGATGTGAACTCACGGTCTCCTTGGCAACGTAGAGGCCCCACCGTCAGTTTAGCCTCGGAACTGGGTCGATTTGTGTCCCCGACCGCTACTTGGTTGACAGGTAAGTGGTCTTTATAAGCCAGAAGTCCAGAGTCCTCGCGCCTACGAAAGAAGATAATATGTTATCAATGACCCGACTACTGAAATGAGGCGTTAACTCGGCCCGACGTGACTCTCTATTTCTTCTCGTGGTGCTTTTTCACTGTCATCTCCACCTCTTATCACAGTCTGAGCGGAGTTCCACAGGAACTTTGCCTGGCAGAAATGCATAATGGGAAAATGAAAAAGTAAAAAGGAAGGAAGACTCAAACAGGCCCGTAATAATAGCTGCCTGCTTAATGATAGCACTCCCTGTAATGACTGTAAATATCCATCACGTACAACATTTTCAGAAGTGAACAAACATTAATATAAACCCTTA
>NC_055973.1:31463020-31525520 GCF_018492685.1 Alosa sapidissima | reverse complement strand
GATTAGCACCCGGGCACACTGATCAAAGCACTGTCAGAGAGAGAGAGAGGGAGAGACAGAGAGAGAGAGAGAAAGAGAGTGAGAGAGAGGGAGAGAGAGTAGGAAAGAGAGATTGAGAGGAGAAGAGAGGAGGTGATAAGCTTAAGATACAGATTGGTTGCCAGTGCTTAAAGGGAAACAACAAATCCGTTCGGAAATAGAGTTGGAAAGCACCTCGCAGTAACAAGGAACTCCAAAATGAGCAAGGCAGCAACCTTGTTATTTCTGAGCACACCTGCAACCCTTGACATTTCCTGAAAATTATTCAGGAGTGTATAAGAGTGAAATAAAAACAATTTTCACCAGGAGCAATATATTTTCTCCACCTCTGTTCAGAATGTCTGACTTCTCCGCGGAGGTCATGCTGCTTCATATGTGATGTATTATTGTTTTCCTGCCGATCACAATCATCTGAAGGCTCTTGGCAAAGAGAGCTTTGTGAAATCACTCCAATGCTGTTGGCAGCCCTTATTCGTTAAAATAGACCAATTCCTATTCTTCAAAACAAACCCAGTACAGCATGTGATCAAAAACATAGCTTGATTTGTTTACCCTAGCTGGTCATTTACTAAAGGTCATTTGAATTGCCATCAAAAAAAAATAAAATAAACAGAATGCCACTCGTGTTTGATCATTACCCTAAGCCTGTGCACGATGACTCATATATTACCCACCTGTTGACAAGATGGATGACAACCTTCATTACATACTAGAGAGCAATTTGCTCATACTGGTAATTAACTTTTAAGCCATTTCAAGAAGCTGTAATCTGAGACCAAGGTCAAAATTGTTTCCCCTTGAACACGTACATTGCACACTTTGATTTTACTTTCCCTGCATGTTGTCAGGGCGGATGCCAACTGTACCCCTTCAGAAGTTTCTGATTTTCCTTGAAAGACTGGGCGGCTGTTCTGGTCAGATGGCTACACGGTGGTGCCCGGGCCGAGTTTGGCTCGGTGAGTACCGGCTGACGGAGCCTCACGCATCTCCCCCCGTTTGAGTCGTCTCGCTCAGCAAGTCTGTCTCCTCCCAAACAGATTATGTGCAGCTTATTCAGCTTGTTGTGGCCACAGAGCAGATGGGCACCTGCCTCTCAGCTCTCACACACACGGGGCACATCCATGAATGCAGAGGCAGGAGGAGAGCACCAGTGTGTGTGTGTGTGTGTGTGAGTGCGTGTATCTATGTGTGAGTGTGTGTATGTGAGTGTGTGTATGTACTGTATGTGTGTGTGTGTGTGTCTGTGTGTGTATGTACTGTGTGTGTGTGTGTGTGTGCATGTGTGTGAGTGTGTGTTTGTTTTGATAGCGATGAATGAAATAAATAAAGAGGAAGCAGCTAGTATTCTTCCTCAGCCTGAAGACAATCACCATCTTTATGGAAGTCAATTAGCAGGGTACACCTGCAGGTCTAATGGGGCTTCCCTCCTGGGAGAGCTTTCCGCTCGCAGAGATGAGCACTGGGAGCACTAGGACTGCAGGCACACAGGCGAGAAGCCAGAAACGCCCCACTACACACACACACACACACACATACTCACACACACGCACACACACACAAACCATACATACTCTCTCTCTCTCTCTCTCACACACACACACACACGCACACACACACACACACACAAACCATACATACTCTCTCTCACACGCACGCACACACACAAACCATACATACTCTCTCTCACACGCACGCACACACACACACACACACACACAAACACACACACACATACACACACAGAGACAGAGACTTACACATCACACATACTGATACACACACACACACACATACACACACATGCACAACCCTGTGAGATTCTTCACTGCTGCTCTGCCAACATCAGCCATGTTTCTGCGCTCAGTTGCAACGGTGAGCCAAAAGGCGAGCAGTGTGGTGGAGTCCGATATATGAGCAGAGATGAGTCTTTATATTAAGAGATATTGGAGCCATATCTGAGCAGATGAGACTTTGTATCCAGGGCAGCACATTTCTCCCCACAGCAGTGAAAGGGGAGAGCCATACATCACGCCCGTATGGCCGAGTACGGTACCAGTCAGGAGTGGAGAGGGAGATGGGGGTGAGATGGGGGTGAGGCAATGGCAGTTAGGGTGCTGGTGGTGGGGAGGGGTTGAATAAACCTCCAGCCCTGCACTCCTGTTGCACTCATCCACCCACACCCCTCCTGCCCCCCCACTCATCCACCCACACCCCTCCTGCTACCCCCCATGAAGCATGTGTGTGTGTGTGTGTGTAGGCGGTGTTGATGCTGTGTTGTGCCCCCATCCTGTGTACTGCTCCTGGGGTTCGTCTCATTAAACGGTGGGGTCAGCCTGGTTGGCCTTTCAGTCGCCGTTATCTACCCCCCCCCCCCCCCCCCCCCCCGGTGTCCACTGCAGTGCACTCCATGTGTCATCAATCACACAGTTCACTTGCGGCCTCGTCTGCCTTGAGCTCATTTGCTGGCCAGATGGAGTGGGCTGGTGTGTGTGTGTGTGTGTGTGTGTGGGTTGGCACACTTCTCTTTGTATTGTAACTGACGGAGTGCAAGCCACCTTTGGGGATGCTGGGGGTGTCGTGCTGTTCATCCCTTTGTCATCTATATGGAAAACGGGGCGATTCTGAGCAAATGTGCTTTTCCCTCCTACCCCTCCTACCTGAGTCTTAAGCATTGAAATGTAAATAGAGTGGGGAGAGGAGGAGAGGAGAGGAGAGGAGTGGAGAGGAGGGAGAGGAGAGGAGGAGAGGAGGGGAGAGGAGAGGAGGGAGAGGAGGGAGAGGAGAGGAGAGGAGTGGAGAGGAGAGGAGGAGAGGAGAGGAGAGGAGAGGAGGAGAGGAGGGAGAGGAGAGGAGGAGAGGAGGGGAGAGGAGAGGAGGGAGAGGAGGGAGAGGAGAGGAGAGGAGTGGAGAGGAGAGGAGGAGAGGAGGGAGAGGAGAGGAGAGGAGGGAGAGGAGGAGAGGAGGGAGAGGAGAGGAGAGGAGAGGAGAGGAGAGGAGGAGAGGAGAGGAGGAGAGGAGGGAGAGGAGAGGAGGGAGAGGAGAGGAGAGGAGAGGAGAGGAGGGAGAGGAGGAGAGGAGGAGAGGAGGAGAGGAGGGAGAGGAGGAGAGGAGGAGACAAAAAGAAGAGAAGAGGAAAGCTCGCCCTGGTTGACGTGGGAACAACGGAATGCTGGGTTAAGGGGCTTGATAGGCGTCGGGCGTTTGCGGGAGCCGGTGGGTGGAGTGATGAGCTCTATGGTGCGAAGCACACTGACTGCAAACTACGCTGCCACATCTTCAGAGCAAACCGATTAAGCGCCGATTTAATTTCGACATCAAAGATTTCACTGGTGCCAGTTAAAAAAAGTGTGAAAGATCTGACTAGAGATAGCGGCTCTGTGTGAAAGATCTGACTAGAGATAGCGTTCTGTGTGAAAGATCTGACTAGAGATAGCGGTTCTGTGGGGACACCCCTTCAGAGCAGAAGAGTCTGTCTCTCTCGCTGGAACCTCACACGCATCACACAGACATTCCTGTCAGTGGCGAACGAGACGGGTGTTTGACAGGCCTGTTGTGACAACGCCACCTTCAAGAGCCTGGTGCTTTGCGCCTTTCTTCATTACACAGCCTTCAGTCATCACCGCGTCACCGAGTCCCAGAGCAAATATCACCTTTTTCCCCACACAGACACAGGAACAGAGGGAGAGACAAACATAAAAAACAACACTGAACAGCACGATGTGAAACCTCATCTCCAGACGTCTCGAATTACGTCTGCCAAAGCCGCGCACATTAACCAGGTCCCTCTCCTGTTTTGCATCCCTGTTATTACTCCAGAGGCGCGGCGCTCAATCTCAGCCTGAAGCCTTTTTTTCCTGCAGTCTCAGCTTCCCGGTGGAGTTTAGCAGACAAATAACCCAGCTAGTGGCATCCAGCCATCTCATAGGTGTGAATTAGACAAGGAGACAGAGAGGGATGATGGGGGGAGGGGTGGAGGGGGGGGTCAGGCTGTCACAGGTAAATGGGGTGCCTGTGACTCCCAATGGCAGGGCCTGACTGACAGCTTTATTTCCCTGTCGAGGGCGATCACCGGGAGACGCCTTTTCTGAGCCAGGAGCGTCAGACTCTAGAAAGTTCTAATGGCACTCTGAGTGTTCATGTTCCTGCTCAACGAGGCATTGGCACTTCCTCCCGCTCTCCCTGCCAGCCTCCCCTCTTACTCTCTTTCTCTCTCTCTCAGCATTCCTCTCATCTTTCTCTCTCTCTCTCTCTCTCAGCGTTTCTCTCATCTTTCTCTCTCTCTGCCAGCCTCCCCTCTCTCTCTCTCAGCATGTCTCTCATCTGTCTCTCCCTCTATCTTTCTCTATCCCCTTAAAGGACTCTCCAGGGAGGACCACTGGAGTGGGGGGGGGGGGTCAGGGGGAGGGAAGCTCATTAGGCCTCTCTAAATTGGGGAGCCGGGAGCTTCTCTCCAGCCGGAGCAGAAAGATGGCAGGAGCCAGAGGAGAGAGAAGCAACAGGGTTGATCAAAAAAAAAAAAAGAGAAAGAAATTCATTTAATCATCTGTACGGCGGGCGGCTGGACATCTCATTTCACACTCTTCCCTCCTCCACTCGTCTCCCAACTTTCAAGATCAGCCGCATATTACGAATTACACCTCACAGGCGTCCAGTGCGCCACCCAAGCTCAAGTCCGGTGGCGTGATATTGATTCCTATAATTTTCTTCTTTAGCGATGGAGAGTGTGGCTCGGTCTGAAATGCTGATGGTGTCCTTCGAATGGATCACCGGGGAATTACATCCAGATAGGAGAAAGGACTGGATGTGCCACCAGCTCTCCCCCCTTGAATTACTCTGCTGGCTTAGGGGGGCTGGCAATTTACGTCTTGGTGCTCAAGCAGCCACCGTCCATGCTTGTAAACGGATGAGCACTGGACTTATTAAACATGCCTTGCTGGCACCCACACCCACACCCACACTAACACACACAAACCCACCCACACCCACACACTAACACACACACCCCCACCCACACACCCACCCACACACACACGCACGCACGCGCACACACATACGCACCCACACACACCCAAAGGGCTCAGAAGGTGTATCTAAGGACTGAGATACAAGCCTGCCTGAGAGCTGCTCCCCTTAACAATATCTGTATTGATCTGCAACACAGTGCGGGCTGCTGGGTCAGAATCAGCTGAATTTAATCTGGGATGATTTACACATGCTGGCCATCCACTCTCGTTCTCCTTTGGTCAGGCGTGGACATACTGTATCTAATTGGACATTCAGTGACAGGTATTACTAAAGACAGAGAATCATTACCTTTCTCCTTCGCCAAATATGACCGAATAAAACATTGATCTCATTAGGCTGTCTGAATTCCCAGTGACCATTAAAACAACTTTTGGACAAATCCAGAGGCTTGTGCAGCATGCATAATTTAAACCCAGAGGTCGGGGGGATGTGCAACAAGGTCAAGAATATAAGTTGTAAAAATGAAAATCCAAATTGGCAAACTCTTTCAAAGAAAGCGAGAACTTGTTCAGTTGTTTATCTCTCAAAGAGTCTGATCTGGATGCTACAGTTAATTTACTGTGTACCAATTTCACTAAGTTACCATACAATTCACATCATGAAAAAGATGAATAACTGCACAGCTATGAGCATAAACTGAAACTGAAAATAGGCTATTCAATCAAGCAGCTTAAATATATTTCAAATGTTAGTGAGAGGAACTGCAAAATCAACACAAAAATTGAAAGTGAAGGGCCATCTTACCTGAGATCATATACAGCAGTTAGTGGAGCAGCTTTTCATTTGCAGCATTTATAGAGTATATGTGGCCCATATCATTTTTAGAGTATATGTGGTCCATATATAGCATTTATAGAGTATATGTGTGGCCCATATATAGCATTTATAGAGTATATGTGTGGGCCATATATAGCATTTATAGAGTATATGTGGCCCATATATAGCATTTACAGAGTATATGTGTGGCCCATATATAGCATTAAGAGTATATGTGTGGCCCATATATAGCATTTATAGAGTATATATGTGTGGCCCATATATAGCATTTATAGAGTATATATGGCCCATATATAGCATTTATAGAGTATATGTGTGACCCATATATAGCATTTATAGAGTATATATGGCCCATATATAGCATCTATATAGTATATGTGTGGCCCATATATAGCATTTATAGATTATATGTGTGGCCCATATGTAGCATTAAGAGTATATGTGTGGCCCATATATAGCATTTATAGAGTATATGTGGCCCATCTATAGCATTTATAGAGTATATATGTGTGGCCCATATATAGCATTAAGAGTATATGTGTGGCCCATATATAGCATTTATAGAGTATATATGTGTGGCCCATATATAGCATTAAGAGTATATGTGTGGCCCATATATAGCATTTATAGAGTATGTGTGGCCCATATATAGCATTTATAGAGTATATGTGTGGCCAAATATATAGCATTAAGAGTATATGTGTAGCCCATATATAGCATTTATAGAGTATATGTGGCCCATATATAGCATTAAGAGTATATGTGTGGCCCATATATAGCATTTATAGAGTATATATGTGTGGCCCATATATAGCATTTATAGAGTATATGTGGCCCATATATAGCATTAAGAGTATATGTGTGGCCCATATATAGCATTTATAGAGTATATATGTGTGGCCCATATATAGCATTTATAGAGTATATGTGGCCCATATATAGCATTTATAGAGTATTATGTGTGGCCCATATATAGCATTTATAGAGTATGTGTGGCCCATATACTGCACAATATTTCTTTGTCAGAAAGTTGTAGAACAGGCCAGCAGCAGTGCTTGAGCTTATGGAGATGATGCAGTTGGTGGGACTCCTCATCCCCTGCAGGGTCTGATCCCAGAATTGCATTAGTGATGCGTAGTGATTTACACCTTTATGCTCGGGGAGCGCACCTCTGTGCGTGTTGCACTCTCTGCTTTAAAAAATAGCGTCCCTCCCCCGGGAAGCCTTCAGCACTGCAGAGGATGCTGAGTGGGAACGAACCTTGAGAAATACTCCGCTCTGAAGAGACGCCCAAACACAAATGAGGTCATCCATCAATCCGGAATTCTCTTTCTTTTTTTTGAGCCTGTGTGTGTGTGTGGGCGTGTGTATGGGAGGGGGGTCTGATCACATTATTGCCACTACTTCACCACTTGCACCACTCCACCCCACAATCCTGTTCCATTCTTCCTGGTGGTGGTCTCCTCTATCTATCTTTCACTCCAGAGTCTTAAGAAAGTTCCCAGATTAAATGCACTCTATTTGGAGACAGGAACTCCCACCATAATGCCGACTTCTCCGACACGAACATCTTCAGATTCATGTGCACAATCAGTCTCCCTTAGAGCCTCAATGTCTGCGTTTCTCTGTTTCTTAACCTCTGCATGACTTTCGCTAAATCCTTTCTTTTGCTAATGGTTCCCCGCAGGCGTCATTTTGTTCCACAGTCTGATTAGCACTGGCGCTGGTGTTATGATGTATAATCCCATACGGGGACTCAGAGATCACATTTCTCTTCTCCTATTCCTCCCTACTAAGTGTTACTGTACTTCAGTAACTGACCTGCCGTGCATATTCAAATGATTACTTAGGCCCTTAAAAAGGCCATGGCTGTATAGTCCTTAGCCGCTGGTAAATTAAAACAATTTGAAAAAGAAAATGAGGATTAATTGGACTGTCGTAATTGGTGTTTTTTTTTTCTTTTCGTTTCTCTGTTTAGTCACGCTACTTAAAAAAAAGGATGCTGCAAATTCACTCCTAGCCCTGGCGCTAATCGCCCACCCCGCTTCATTTTGCTGCGGAAAGACAAATCTTTCTACTGACACGCTGTCTCATTCTATGCCGAAGTGCATAAAAAATAGTAATGGAACAGATCATTATTGCTGCTCGTCTGAATCGCGGGCAGGACAGGACAGAATGCTAATACGCCGCGCTAATATCGCCAGCGAAATGGGTGAGTGGACGTGATGTAGCGGTAGCCTCCAGCACAAGTGGACTCATTTTTCAAGCGCAAGGACTCTGTGCATTTCCCGGCTGGCTCGCTGAAACAGACCTTAAATAGCCACCAATAATGGAGTGTGGCGGTACACTTTGCTGGAGGTAAACACATTAAGAGGATCCGCCGCCAAAGTCAAGGTGACAAGAGAGAGAGAGAGGGGATGACTGCGCCTTTCGCACGCGGTCAGTGTCGCTCTGTGCTGAAGCACTGCCTCGATGGAGTAATTGCTCTGCAGAGACATGCATAGGACAACCCAATATCACGAGCGCCAAGCGTTAAGCATCCATTCTGCATCTGAGCTCAGTATATGATGCTCTGGGCTTTTAGACAGTCCAAAATCCCTAATACGCTTATTGTGAAAATGTATTACTCTAAGTGGAATTCAGAGTTGACAGGGTAGGCCAGCGACATTAACTGGTTACCGGGGGTCTTAATTTCCTTAACTGTCCAACAATTACAGAGGCCTTGAGCATAGGCTGTCCTAAATGACAAGGTTAGATAAGAACACTGACATTATCTCATTATATTACGGACATGAAAAACACAAAAGAAATCACCTACGTACACCTGAAACGTGCCAAAAATAAACACCAGCAAAGTGCCCAATGAGTTGGAACAGAATTGTATTGGCATATGTAGCAGAACGCCATCCATCAAACGAAACGAGAAAAAATAAAACAAAAATAAAAGTGCTCGTAGGCCTACACTGTTGCAGCTCTGATTTCTGAGCCCATTTAAACCAATCATAACTCCCGGTGTTGCCATCAGCCATTTGAGAAGAGTCAGGAAAGGCAGGATGTAGATACACCTCTGCAGGCCTGTCAAGCGTTTCAAAGGGACTCTTCTGAAGCCTGGAAACTAGGAACAGCATCATTCGGCTTTTTTGTGCATGTGTGTGTGTGTAAGTGTGTGTGTGTGTGGGTGTGTTTGTTGTTCTTCATCGTCGACTCTAGATAATGATGTTAACAAAAACAAGTGAAAATTGGATGTCATATTAATAACCTGTCAGGCTTGGGAACTCGGCAGAACATCTCCTTCCCGCTGCTCGCCAGTCTCCACCAACTCAGATAATGTTCTGTTCAAGTAACTAAATCTCAGCCCAGGGCTAAAACAGCTAAGTCACGGAACACTTTGGGTGAACTTTGGCATCAACGTCTGCAGCTCAGAAGGGTGTAAACTGTGCTTTAGTCATTCCTGCACCAATCAATATTAACACAGCATGGACAGAACAGAGAGACAAGAAAATCCAACATAAAGAGAATAAATATACACAGTATATGGTGTCCAAAGTGAGAGCGAGAGTCTGTTAGCTACGAGCAGCCCTTTTCTGACAGTGTAGGTGGGGAGGCAAGCAGGTCAGGCTGTTACGGGCGTCAGAAACAGTGGCAGAGGCGCACAGTGTGGTGTCGGGTTGGATGGAGGTCAGAGGCACATCCCGCTCTCCTCTGAGCTGCAAGCCAGTGGGATCCTTCACCAAAGCTTGAAGTTTGCAGAATTCTTCACAGAACAGAACTCTCTGGCCAAGAATGAACAGAACATCTTTAGATCTCCAGGTCTTTGACTACAGTGTGAGTATGCTGTGACTTTTGAGTAAAAAAACCCCACACAAAGCACTTCATCCATAAATACTGTTTTAATCCAAACTTTTAGCCCAGCTATCATATGGAGGCAGCTCCATATATATATACTTTTATATATATATAAATATATATATATTTCGTCAGACGAGACAAGAGGAAATATGTTCGTCAACGACCTTTTTTTTTATGACTAAGACGAGACGATGACGAGACGGCAGTAATGTCCTGAAACACTGACTAGGACTATCTTAAGATGCATTATTGTTGACGAAAAAAGACGAGACTAAAATGTTTTGCATGAAATAAAAACTAAGATAAAATCTCTCTTCATTTTCGTCTACAAAATGAAAAGACAGAATATCTAGCTGTTACGTTTTCAAAATATTCCGAATGAGTTCATACGCAACAGCTTTCCTGTAGGCTAGTCTACGTGCTGTTGCTGCAACCCTGTGGCTGCAACACGAAACTACATGGAACAAGAACACTGGAGATTTCTGCCAGAGTTAGCAAGCTAACTACCTAAGCTTTATGCCACAATGCTACATACCCAGAAGTTGAAGCTTCTCTCATACAAATTAACATCCCCCAGAATGTCCATACGAAAATGTTCATCATGTAATGTCAACTATTTAACTAGTTAGACTGATGATGCAAAGTTTGCTAGCAAGTAAGTTAATATGGAAAGTTCGCTAGCAAGTTAGCTATGGCTAAGATGGAGAGTTTGTTTGGGGAATGTGTTGTGTTTGGGCGCATATCGCCATCTAGCGTGGCGGAGTAAAACATTAATACTTTGGCCTATGACAGTATTTCTCAAACTTTTTCAGTTTCAGGACCACTTAACTAACCCTAGCTAAAAAAAATTAGATTAGACCTACTTCAACAGTAGCCTATAATTAGTCTACACAATAGGCCTACTACGAATATGACAGTGGTCCAGTCAAATCTTTTACTGTCTATGGTCAAATCCCAGCCGAGCTATAACTGTAGCTCGACTTACCTGTGCATGTAAACATACTGACTGACAAAAAATTAACACTAGTGCACTGGAGCTCTATAATGTGCCAGACAGGCCACACACATTACATACTGTATGTTTCTCGTGTTTACACACAGCAAAATATGGCGTGCATCCTCTAGGACCACAGCAGGACTCGTCACATATGGCGTGCATCCTCTAGGACCACAGCAGGAGCTGTCACATATGGCGTGCATCCTCTAGGACCACAGCAGGAGCTCTACAGTACGCGGGCTGTGTTTGGATGCTGTCTGCGCTAGTCACGGCGGCTGTGTTTGGATGCTGTCTGCGCTAGTCGCGGCGGCTGTGTTTGGATGCTGTCTGTGTTAGTCGCGGCAGCTGTGTTTGGATGCTGTCTGCGCTAGTTGCGGCGTCTGTGTTTGGATGCTGTCTATGTTAGTCGCGGCGGCTGTGTTTGGATGCTGTCTGCGCTAGTCGCGGCGGCTGTGTTTGGATGCTGTCTGTGCTAGTCGCGGCGGCTGTGTTTGGATGCTGTCTGCGCTAGTCGCGGCGGCTGTGTTTGGATGCTGTCTGTGCTAGTCGCGGCAGCTGTGTTTGGATGCTGTCTGCGCTAGTCACGACGGGTAGAGAGTTGTTCTAGTGTGTTCATCTAAACACAGCCCATCTGGGCTCTTTCTAAACAGCATAAACAAGGTTTCAACCTCACAGACAAAATCAGTGTGTCTCGCACAAAAATCTCACACACACACACACACACACTCATGGTGTATGAGAGTATGATGATCCCCTGTGTAAATGGTGCTGCTTTTCAAGTGAAAAAACATAAAACTGTGTCTGGGGGTCGTGAAAGACACATTGGCATTTTTTGCTTTCCTCCCTCCCCCGGCTGTACATGAGGAGTCATTGAAATTCAGTTTAAGTAGAGATTCGCAAGGGAACGCTTGAGGGAACACACATATATTCACAGACAATTTACAGACAGGGACAAACACGTTATGGTGTTCGGCGGTGTGATTGTGTGTGTAATCTACATGCTTGAGTGCTCAATTTAGACACCAGCGCACCACCACAATACTGATTGATGTCGCTGTGCGCTTTCTTACTTATGTTCTATATGGATGCATGTGCATTGTAAATTGGCGTGAATTGGTCCAACGCAGAGCTGTTGCAGGGGAAGCGAACGCTTTGCTAATGCACTGGGACAAACAATAGGCCCGGTTTTGATGAGGACACTTGTCTAGCAGACATGCCAGTGGAAATTAGGAGTAATGTGTGGTTGTTGGCTGAGGTATCAAACAAATGATGAAGCTTCCTTTTCGGAGCCAAATCAACTGATCGCCGTCATTGTCCAAAACAGATTGTCATTACGGGCATCATCATAATAATCTGTTGTGATTATTGCCGTGTCTGAAATGAGCTGTCAAACAGTTCACCTTCCACAGTCTTAGTAGTAAAAAAAGATTTGCATCTGTCATTTCAATGGATGAAAAGTGATGGGGCATTTCCCAGTTGATGAGAAAGAGAAAGTTTATGGCCTTGATTTGTTATTTCGAAAAACTACAACAGTTGGCTCACATCCAGTGTGGCACAGTATACTGTAACATGCCACAACTATGCCCTACTGTTCTGCTGATACCTTGTCTCTGTGCATCCAGTGTGGTACAGTATAAGATGCCACAACTATGCCCTACTGTTCTGCTGATACCTTGTCTCTGTGCATCCAGTGTGGTACAGTATAAGATGCCACAACTATGCCCTACTGTTCTGCTGATACCTTGTCTCTGTGCATACAATATAGGGGCAGGATTCGGTTAAGTTCCATATAAGTACATAGTATCATTATACTAAAACACTAAGAGTATAACTAGTGTGTGTAGCACTGCACTTGAGTATAACTAGTGTGTGTAGCACTGCACTTGAAGGAGAATACCGGTGTTTTTTCACATAGATCTCTGTTGGAACAAAAACAATCGGTTCTACCCATAGGGTTCTACCTTGCTTGAGTTGCTGCAGCCAACAACTAGAGCTGCCAGGCAGCTACAGTCTACACTCTGGGGGCATGTTCATGAGCCCCCATGTTCATGCCCGGAATGTTCGGCATTAATTACAAAGTAATATGCACAGTGAAAAACTGTGTTTTCAACTTTTACTCTGAATTGGAGTGACTCTGAAGAGAAAGAGTCTGCAGTTTCTTCGCCTGTTCTTTTGTACTGGCTTGCTGGCTCATGCTGCTTTTCCAGCCTGGCTCTAGCCATAGCCTTGTGTTCCACACAGTCATTCGCTGACACCGCTCTCGTCTGCGTCCCTGGTTGACTGACGCACGGCGAGACGTTCTCATTCAACTCCAAGCCAGTTCAAGGTTAGCCGAGCACTGCCAACGACCTAATGTTACTGAGTTGTCAAGCACAGGATGGTACATCACAGCAGGACTTTTGAGTTTCCTTGTCACTGTACTGTGTCGCCCTACACTGAGGAAAGCTGCAGCAAGAGGGGAGCCAAACACTTAGCCAAACGCTTAGCATGTTTTGGAAAAATATGATTGACACAGCAAATGTATGCGCTAAGTGGCAACACTTCAAGTGTCTGCTCACATGGGATCACACAGGCCCCATCCTGTAGGGGTGACAACTTGCTTTTGCACACAGAAACTATTTTTAGTCTCATTTTATGCCATGCTGATTTGTAAAACCTGTTTACAGTCATTATCCACTGGCTGTCACTTAGAGTTTTTTTTATCAACACACTTTGAGTACAGGGCACAGGCATTTTACTGGTACTCCTAAAAATATAATATTTTTGTATGTCTCGCAGTGAGGTTGAATCTTTGACTCCTAGCCATTTATTAAAGAGGCTGGCACCAGCATTCTGACACTGACACAGATAGCAGCTTGGCACAGGTTCACATGTGTGCACGAGACGGAGGCCAAGGGTAGACAAGACACCAACGCATTAGGAGAGGCACCATCGGTATCAATCATAACAACTTGCTATCTTGTTAACAGAAAATATATGCACTACATAACATTACCTAAAGGGGAAAACACACAACATTGAAAATTATAACATAACACTGTGAATATATATATTGCTTCTAAATTCATATATATATATATATATATGTGGTAGTACTGTTCAGGAGTTAGTACTGAGTTAGTATTGTGGTAGTACTGTTGAGGAGTTAGTACTGTGGTAGTACTGCTGAGGAGATGAGCGTTGTCTAGATACTACTTGTGTAGCTGACAAACCACACATTATTCACAATGTTAATGATAAGAATACTAAGAGAGAGGTTCACATGACTGACAGGTATGAGTCAGTTTGAATGGGGCAATTATGCTTGTCTTAATTGGACAACAGGACTGTCTCCACTCAGAGAGAGAGGGAGTAAATGGCGGCCAATTAACTATCAGTCGTTAAGACCCCTAATCTGCATTCTGGAGTGGAAAACACAAGAAGTGCATCATTAACATGCTGCCACAAAAAAGCAAAACAGCAATCAAGTCTGAAACAAGTTCCCTTTTCCATTTCATATTCATACTTCATACGTAAAGGTTAAAAGATTGTTTTACGCAAATGTAAAAACAATGCATTTTCAATTGTTAAGTGGCACTTAACAATAACTGCCACTTGCTCTTGCTCTCTTGCTAACTGGCACAGAAGACACTAATGGTTGCCTTAGCCTATATATATTTCAATCAAATGAATGCCTTCATGCTTCATGCTTGGATAAACACCCTGACCCCAACACCTTGGCTAAACACCCTGGCCCCAACACCTTGGCTAAACACTCTGACCCCAACACCTTGGCTAAACCTTTTGCTTAGTTCTGCAAAGACAGAGAGAAGAGATGGAGGAGTGCAAACGTGGTGATGTACTCTCCCAGCGTATTCAAGATGGGGAGTATGGGATCATCTCCCTTACCAGTTAGGCTTACAGTACCTGCACAGCCCCTTTCGCATGCCACCCTGTGTTGGTAGGGGTTTTCAGGTGCCCCATGCCACCCTGTGTTGGTAGGGGTTTTCAGGTGAGGGCAAACACCACTTCAGGGAGCCCCATGTCATCCATGGTTGATGACTGGAGGTCAAACGGTCATCAATAATGACCTCCACCGAGGGGGGCTTGCTTTCTGCTTTGGCTTGTTTGTTTGTGTCTGTCTGTGTATTTGTTTGTTTGTTTGTGTGAAAACATACTGATTTCCATGTCACTTGGGCAGATTGGTGAAATACTAGCGAAGCAAGAACCCACTGAATGTAGAAAAGGACCCAGATAAAAGGCTGAATCTTTTTCCCCTACTCTCTTTTTAACATGGCATGATAGGGCATATTGGCCTTGGCGGACGTCTACGCTCTCCCTTCAAGCGTCGGAAGAATTCCCCTACTACAGCGCCAAGCCAAAGCCCTTTATTGTGAAACTATGAATCGTCATACGGACCGCTATTACCGGGCCAGCCACCGCCGGGCTTTCTCTAAGGAGAACACAAACCTACGCACAATAGGCGCCTAATCCATAAGGCATCCCGGGCTGTGAGAAGCGCTCTATAAATTAGATGAGCATTTGCAGGTGATATGGGGTAATGGGGCAGAAAATGACCAAGGAAATGACCCCTGGCGCTGGGGCCGTGAGCTATGGTGGTGGGGGATGGAGGGGCTTTCTGGCTCCTTGTGGGGGAGGGCTGATATCTCTATTCTGGAGGCGACAGAGAGGACTTCCTCTGCAATTCCTTCCAACCTTGCCTGGTGCATTCAAACACGTCCTCCTCTTTCATCGCTAGGTTTGTGGCTGCTTGCAAATGAATGTAGACATGAATAAACATGAGTAATATTTTCCTCTAATAAGGAGAAGTCCACAGACTGATGGATCTCGCTTATCCTCCCGAAATGACTTTCTCCAGTGAATACATTGCCCTTCACTTCCCTTTTGTCAGTAAATAGAATTTAACGTGGAAGGTAAAGGTGACCGCATGACAGAAAAGAAAAGAAATGACAGATGGAAGAAAGAGAGAACGCCTTGCAATGACCGCAGCAACAGAAAGCCTTCGCATCAGCAGCAACAGAAAGCCTTCACATTGCGACATGCAGCAACAGAAAGCCTTCACATTGCGACATGCAGCAACAGAAAGCCTTCCCATCGCGACATGAAGCAACAGAAAGCCTTCGCATCTCGGCTGCACTGGTGTGGTGTCGGCCTGCAGTGGACTAAGTCCAGGGTCACAATCTCCATGTCGAGTGAGGACAGGCAGTCTGAACCATGAGCGGCTTTCCCCCAGCCCCTCTCGTGCCTGGGATGAAGTTAAGTCTTCTCCGCTGCTCGACTGGTAATCTGCCAAGTGCCTCTGACAACATGAAACATGACCCTCTCCCTGGGTTGACATCATATCCTCTTCGCTGCGTGCTATTTCCTCCTTCTCCCCCCTCCAGCTTGCCTGCGCCCACAAGCTCAGCTACAGAGGGAAGTGAGCGCGCCAGGGCTTATTGTGATGAAATATGGGGCCTTGGGGGCGACAGCGCCAGGGAAGATTGTCTCCCCCAGCAGCCCCAAAGTCTTTTTATCCGCCAGCTCGGCCTGCTTCCTTCCGAGGCTATAGGACGTCTCAACACCCTTGCTGCCTCGATACCCAAAGGTTATGCCGGCATTTCAATCTCTCTCTCTCCTCTTTTTTTTTACATTCATGCCTCCTCCCCACAGATGCGTTGTGTGAATTATTGTGGCTTGGATTCAGACTCAAGGAAAAAAGAGAGAGAACTTAAGAGATGTGTCAAGCCGACTGCCTAATGCTTGGGTGTAATACTTCAGTGCTCCAATGAATTAAAGATTATAACGACTGCCTGACTGAGCCCTTCAGCTCCTACAGGCAAGATGGACAGCCTGTCATCTCTTTTCACCAACCCTGGCTGTCGCTCAGATGTTTGGAACATGGTAAGGTAGGTCATTACCGCAGACCTTTTGGAGGCTTAACAGCACAGTGTAATTGGATTCTTCTGAATAATAGTACACAAAGACAACACAGTCTTATTGCAGAGATGTTTCATTCTGCTGACCTTCTTATAATCTGGGCAGGACAGTTGGAAAGCTGGATGTGAGCTACTTCAGAGGTAATTAAATCCCCATCACAACCCCCTCCCACACACACACACACACACACACACACACATCACAACCCCCCCATGCTCATTCCTTAAGCCTGATAAAAAAGAGAACTAGCTCAGTTGAGTGCTATCCTCTCACTGTCTGCAATTTAATCACTGAATCTAGCATCTGAAAAGCCAAGCTCTGTTTCTTAGTTAATTTGTTTCAGTGCATTTCCCCTGGGAACAATTGTCCTATTTGCTACGTCCCATTGCATTTGTACCTGAAACACTAAATGCAATAAAATATAAGAAAGAGTCCTCACAAGGCTAAAATAGGACCAATCTAAAGATTCAATAAAAAAGTCAATAATAAAAGATTCAATAATAAAAGTGCTCCACAAAACCCCAGCATTCTAGATACTTCTGACAGTGTCTTAAAAGGATTAAAAGATTCTCGCCTTGACTAAAATCTAGAATAGGAATTTCAGGAAAGAAAAGAAATAGAAACTTCAGGAAAGATGAAAAAGAAGACAGGAAAAAACTGAGATGATGAAATGGTCAGTGGGAGGGGAGATCCTTCAGACCCGCAGCTTGTGTGTGCCGTTTCCATCTTCTTTTAATCTCACTTATCAGGGCCCTTGCGCGTTTGCTCCATTATAGATGGCCCTGGAGGAGTTTCCATCACCACATATTTCACTCACATATCTGGACCCATTCAAGTCTCTCCGCTGCGCATCGAACCTGCTCTTGTGATGGCTACACTAGCAAGGCATGTGACGCTTAAGAGAGCGGCGTCACGGACATGGTGGACATGGTAACGCAGTCCTAACACATGCGGAATCGATTTTTGTTCTCTCAGGGGCCACCTACTCGTTCCTCTCATTACCACACGGTCACCAGCAGTGCTGCTACACAGATATGGCCATCTCTTAGTCCCTTTCCTACCCGGCCACACTTACGGAGATTTCATTATGCTTTTTATAATCTCGACAGCTGGACACATGATACAGCACTGCAGAATGCAGGTGGACTGCTCTGCCCACCCCAGGAAGGGGAGCTGGAACTGCAGCTGTGTGCCAAGTCCTTCGCCCCATAAAAAAAAAAAAACATGGTAGTGTTGTTCCACTTAATCTGCCCCCCGATCTCATTCCCTAGTGCAATTCACTGATTGTACTTCCTCACTCTCCACCACAGGCTTGTGTGAGCGTTGTGATGCAAAATGGCTGCCATACATCACCCAGATGCATGCTACACAATGATGTTGTGCATGTTACACAAAGCTGAGGTATTTGGATGACCAGACAAAGCTCTATATACATTTAGCATATTGTTACTGGGTGGCCAGACAAAGCGCTATGTAAGGGATAATGTATAGAACGCTGGTCATTATCGGAAAATAAGACGGCGCCAGTGGAGGGTCTTCGTCCTGAGGGGACTTATTTTCCCGATAATGACCGGCGTTCCATTATTTATCCATTATTTATTATCCCACTTTATCCTGGCGTTCTATACATTATAAATTCAATGGAGCGTTTTTCTAGCATTGTGAAGAGTTGTATAATAGGGTAAGAGGGTTAAGGCTGCCAGTCTTATGACGTCATTTCCTATATTTTTGATATGTTGCTGAGCATATCATAAACAGCAAAGAAAAGTGATTGATAATGACTGACTGACTACTATTGTGTTACATGCTTCAAATGTAAAGCACTTTGAGCTGCATTCTGTGTATGAAAGGTGCTATACAAATAAAGCTTTATTATTATTATTATTATAATAAATAAATGTAGCATATTGTTGCTGTTCCACTGTGAAGATTCCTGACTATATCTTTATCCTGACTTTGCGTTTGCTTGGCATTAGCATCTCGAATGTTGAACATACATGCTTCAGTGGACCAGTCTAATCTGCATTCACTGGTGAAGTCTAGTCTGATGCTCAAGACAATATCTCAGAATAATTTGCACTTGGATTGCTGTCTGGGAACAGAAAAGCTCTTGATACGCTGCATTTGCATAAGGATTTAGGCAAGTTTCTTTATTTCAAACTCAGCTATGATGCTACATTGACAGTCTTTTCTCAGAAGAACTCATGAAGTCCTAGAAAGTACAGGCGGCTCAATAACTGTTGCTCTTTAGACTCATGCTCTCGTGATCTTGGGTGGCTGTGAAATGGCTGATTCAATAATATTCCATTTTTTAATACCTAATGTTTAATGCTTGTGAAATGTGAGCTATATTTAGGAACAGTGCTCATGACCTGTTCCCTTAGCCCTCATGCGACCCACTGGAACGTGTCCAGGCCGTGAAAAGAGCGGAGAGAGTGTTCCGCAGTGGCCGGCGAGCGAGTCGAGGTCTGGAGCGCAGCGGAACAGCGTATGGAACCAAACCACAGGCACCCCTGCTGCAGAGGACTGCTGTCACGCCTTCAAAGCGTGTCACTCGACTCAAGCACAAAATACAACACAAATGCACTGGAGTCCCCCAGAGACAGACCAGTGAGAGGATCTAACCAGGAGCTGACAGCACAGCGCTCCTCTTTCTCCAAAAGCTTTCGCTTTTTCCACAGGGCCTGCTTTAAAATGGCCACCAATTTATTTTATTTTTTTTCCTTCACGTTTTCAATATGTCAACATTTCATGGTCCACATCAAATGCAATTACAGCAGAAAAAGGTATTTCTGGAACACAACTGGCCTGCCCCACATAAGCTGCCATTTCACATTGAAACTCTGTGAATAGCCAAGTAGCATTTTACCAGTGCACTGCGCGTGTCACAGAAGTGGCAACGCTAGTACACTTAACATGCAGAGAGAGCGCTAAATCACGACCATGCAAATGGACAGCTAGCAAGACACCATAGGTTATCATCTTCTCTACAAATAAATCTGTGTTCATTTTATTCAGCCAGTTCATTGTATTTTTGCTTACATGGACATGCACAAAGCTCGTAACATTTCACAAGCTCTGAAATGCTTCTGAAACGCACCGCTAGCTTATGCTATTACATTTACATAGCCATCAGGAATAAACTGCTCCAAAACACATTTCAGAAAGAGAATCCACTGGCCTGTGGACAGACACATTTCCTGTTTTTATTGTCGGTTTATACAAGAGGAGGCCTGAGAGGGCTTTTCAAAGCACTTCATGGTGTGAGAATCTCATAGTAAGCTGATTTGATTAGTATCACCACTCTCTGTTCTCTAGGTAGACTGAGCTTACGTGTCCCAGGCAAGGGCACAAGCTAACAATCTGTGTACTTACATCTGCATTTATTCATTTAGCAGTTTACACTTTCCATCCAAAGTGACTTACAGTATATAGGCCTATGTCAGTTCACAAGGTGTCAGAAGGGACAGCATTGTCCTCAGAGCAACTTAAGCAGGGCTTAAATTTCACTGCGGGATTGCGGGTATTGCGCATAATTTGTTCAAGTCCCGCAACTCTAGCCATCATAATGCGAGAAATTCCCGCATACACTTTTACAGCCTGTCTGATGACGTTAATATAGCCAATCATTAAGTGGCGTGAATGCGGTGCTATTGACCGGACTGATCAACTACCGAGTTGAATTGAACATAGCCTCATGCAGACGCACACACACACGGAGAGAGAGCGAGAGAGAGAACCACTTTGCGCTTAAGCAAATAGGCTACGCTACCATGGCAAACTTTTACATCTGGAAAGAGCCCCTTGGTAACTATCCTGCTAGCTCAGGTCACGTCAACACTTGATCCCAGAAAGATTGTCTTCGACATGTTAGTTTTTTGAACATTTATTGTATCTAATGACATAGAAAACATAATGATTTGCATACACATACCGCACTATGCACAACTTTTATTCACTAGCGACTATAGCCTAAAACCGTCAGGTTGAAGGGGGGCTAATTACTCCATAGAATTACTCTCACGTATTTTCTTAAAGTGACAGGCACTCAATTACACCTACTCAGCAATATGTGCACTCAATTGGACCTACACACCACATTAAAGATATGCCTAAGTGTTATAGGTTAAACGTCAATATGAGGCATTCAAATGACTAAATATGTTTAGCTACTAGTAATTACTAGTAAAATGCTATACTTTAAAAAAATGCATTATTAAATAAATACACTCTATATGAATTCAAAAATATATGATAGAAACATATCACATAAGCTATCATTTTCAGTGTGTGTTTGTGTGTGTGGAGAGAGTCAAGCAGAATCTAGGATGTCCACTGTTGTGAATGATCCCACTACAGTATATATTACTGATGACGTCAGGGTGGTGGGGGCCCCAAAATCAAACACTTTTTTAAAAAAAGTATCGAAGTATTGAAATCGCAATTCTTGACTTGGTATCAGAATCGACCCCCCCTCCCCCCCAAATTGTGTAAATCCCCCCTACATGAATAACCTAAGGGGGGAATTCCCCCCCATTTTGAAAAATGAATTTTAAGCCCTGTTAAGTGCAGACATCCCAACTTGCAAAAAGTCATTTCAGGGAAATATCCCGAAAAAAAAATAAAATTCAAAAACATCTATTATTATGCTAATTAGCCTAATTATTACTAGCCTGGTGAACCTCTTGACTATATTTTGCTACGCTCCTCTTTGCAAAGAGTCTGGCCTAGCTTCATTAGCAAACTTCTTCCTGGTGGGTGGACACTTGTTGAATCATTCGAGTTCCTTTGAACCAATCACTAGCGACCGTTAATCAACAAGCTAGCATCCTATCATTGATTCCAAAAGGGAAAGATGGCCACTGTTTTTATTGTGATTTAGCATTTATTGAGTAAAGGAAACAAACTAAATAGTCAGAACAAGTTAGTCATTCTGTCATACAATATAATATTTCTGGTGAACACTGACCTGTTATTTTGTGTATTTGAGTATGTCCATGTAAGAACATCAACATCATGCTGGTGGTAGCCAAAGGCCTATATCTTAAACCATCATCCTATTACATTGCACTGACTCCAGCATAGGCCCAGCTCCCCGCTTAACCCTAGTGCTGCCCTGGGCCCCAGATTAACCCTAGTGCTGTCCTGCAGAGCTGCCCTGGGCCCCAGGCTTCCTGCAAACACCCACCCACACCTCAGACCTAACCCCAACCCTAGCCCTAACCCTAACCCCAACCCTAGGGCTTGGAGGGAGCCACATCCCCCTGCCTAACCCTAGGGCTGCCCTGGAGAGCTGGCCCAGTCACAGGCACCAGCCTCAGCCTGCTGCCTGTGGTGTCTAATTCTGATTAACTAATTCAAACCCAGAGGGAATTTGATAAAGCGAAAGAATACTGAATACTTCTGTGTAGCTTTAATGCATTCCAGAGCATGGGTTCGCAAAGGAAGCTGGCTCTATTTTGGTCTTCACATGGCGTCGTTTGTTTTTCTCACTCAGAATAGACTGAATATCCTCTATCTCCTTCTCCATACTTGGCTTCTTTTTGACCTCTAAACTTGCTGACCTTACATTCCTTATGGCTTGCTCATCTTACTTAGTGTCAAGTCTTATTTGTGTGGTTAATATTAGTCCTCTGCCATCCCCAGGATGGGGATCCCCAGGCAACATGGACTGAAAGGGTCTGGTCATATTCTGAGGCTGCCAATCAGTCATGTACATTGTTGAGGGGCCATGTACATGTTACAGGCCACGGTGGCCTTGGTGCCCCCTTCTTTAAATATTCTGCTTTGCGTCCTACTAATAGCGATATATATTTAGCCTACGGCCTGTCAAAATAATCTTAGCATTCACAGCGCAAATTACGCAGTGGAGAAAGTGACAGCGCAAGAAAGAAAGTGCGTCCAAATTAACCCATTCTTCTCAGTTGAACTACTCGCAAAGTAGCCTACTCATCACACAGACATCACAAGTATCACATGAAAGACCTTTTTTCTCAGCTTTTAAACGATGTTAGCCGCTAATTGCTGTGGTGAACGGTTCGCGAGAAAAGTAAATAATATAATTCAATTTAATCATAAATTCTACTGAAGGTTTTGCGTCCATCTTCCTACCCATTCATCTCGGTGGAATACTTCACGAACCCTTCGTTTAACATATGACAAACCAAATATCAGAATAAACAGCAGACCTTACCAAACAGAAAGGTGTAAAGCAGTCCCCTGTACTGTTAGCCGTTTCAGACTAATCCCGTTTTGAATTTGCAGTAAATTTCAACATACATGGATGTCTCCAAATTTGGGATTTAAGTTTTACACTGTGTTTAAATTGTTCCACATTGTTTCATAACGGGCCAAATACAAAATAAATATTACAAATGTCGCCTAGATATCGGTAAATCAGAGGACATCTGACTATAAGAGTTTGTGAAAGTAGCCTTAATGATCACAAAATGCTAAGCAGGCTATTTGAGTTTCTTAAAGCTGAGCTGTGCTTAAATTGTTCAATACATGATTTCATAACAGGCCAATAATAACATTTATTTTATAAAATAAATGTTAAATATAGCCTAGATATCTGAAAATACTAGATGATCAGATGATTTACAGTTATATGTAATATGTCATGTTTTATGTTTTTGTAATGTTTCATAGGCTACAGTGATGCAGGTCTAGCAGTGAATACAACTTTGATCATTTTTATAGCATACTACTGTATAGTTAACTTTGGCCTTGGTGCCCTGACATGTGGCCTTTGTGCCCTCCACCAAATATGCCCAACTGAAGGCCAAGTGGCCTTGCCCCTAAATTAGTGAAATTCCAAGCCTGGTCACAACAGAACTCCTTGATCGTCAACACAGAGAAGCAAATGACAGAGTGCTTCTTGTCCAGAACACAGAACAGCACTTGTTCTTCTGCCACCGCTTGTGCTATGTGTCTTTTACTAGTAAAAGCCACATTTCCAGGCTGCAACCAAAGTCCAGTGAAAAATCTGCAGGTGTGGATAAAGGTGCTGGTCCAAGCAATCCACCAACATTGACAAAGAGTTCTGTTGTGACCATGAACTGGAATGCCGGCATGTTTAATTCTGACGGAAAATAAGATGTGTGGAAATAACGGCAGAAAGTAATAGAAATAGAAAGTGGAATAAAAACCCTATTGGATAACTCCGAACTCAATTCATACACTTGGATCCAAAGACAATTGTATGTATGTGACTCCAAACAAATGACTCTTGCATTTTAGATATTCTTGTCTGTCCATTTGAAATATAAGGATAAAAACAGATATTTTCATGACTACATGTGTTGGGCAACCGGTGATGCGGAGGCAGAGCAGATGCCATACCATACTGTGTGCTAGCTTTTGACTTCCTGAAGTCCACAATGAGAGCCATGTAAAGGAGAGGGCTCAGCACAGGCCGGTGTTCAGGGTGAGGGTTGAGTAGGTGAGGTTATCTAACTTAACAGACTGCGGCCTGTTGGTTAGGAAGTCCAGAATCCAGTTACAGAGGGAGGTATTGTTGCCCAGTTCACTGAGTTTGGTGATCAGTTTGGAGGGTCAAGTGTAATGGTCGCCTAACGTTGACGTAACCCATATAATAGGTTTCTAAGTGGTCTGTTTCCCCCGAAATAGGGACGGGGACGTAGCGAATTCAAAGATCATGGCTGTGCAACGTAATCTCTCTCAGCCACGCACTCTGTTTGCTGGTTGGTTGGTGGCTCTCCGAAGAGAGCTTATCTGTGCGAGTCTCAGTACTGAAGTGAAACAAAATTGAGGTTTTGAAAAGCACCATGAATTGCTGAAGAATTTGGGCATTGGTGAACTCACAGAGGAAACTATCAAATCTTCAGAAACATTTATTTGTAGAATTTACAATGTGCACAGAACAGACTTAGTCGTAAATTTGGTCATATAGGGGAATGATGGAACTTCTAATGAGACAAAATTCAGACCACATGGATTGGTGTGTACAATTTAGGATTATAAACAATTTCAAAAATGTTTTATATTTTATCACTACACATCTTTCTTGACCCTCAAAACATAAGTCTCATTCGTCAAATATGCTCAGTCATAAAGTTTCAGCAATTTGCTTTTTCAAAAGTTTTTTTTCAGGTAATTAGCATAGGCATAATAATAGATTTTTTTTCACAGTCTGCATCATTGATTTATTGCCCAAGGGAGATTTCTGAGATGCACACATGTGAACAATATGACTGTATTTATGCACACGTGAACAATATGACTGTATGTATGCACACGTGAACAATATGACTGTATTTATGCACACGTGAACAATATGACTGTATTTATGCACACGTGAACAATATGACTGTATTTATGCTTTAATGAATAAAGAAATAAAGAAAGAGCCCAAACTCTCTCATTTTTTATGCTAATTAGATGGTCAGAATTCAGCTTGGGAACAGGGCTGGTTGGATTCAGCACACCTTAATTATGATAAAAAGTCCTGTTCCCAACTTTTACTAAGAAATGCCTCTATGATGCACATATCTCAAAAATAGCACTTGTCTAGTCTGGTCTTTTTATGTAGCCTTGGCAACTAGCCATCTAGTATAGACCTGAATAATACATGAAATCAATTGTTAAACTCACATCAACATGTCTTTTGCAATCATTTAACCCGCAATGGGCAATACTAAAGTCACTGTTACAAACAGTGCAGCGTGCAAAACTCATTATTTTTTACTCTTTTGAGACAAGAGTTCACTTTCGTGTAGTCTGATGTGAAATGGGTCTTAAATGTTTCTTTTTTGGGGGCTCTCTGCCATGACGCTCCTGTTCCTAGATACACTGACTGATTCATTTAGTTTGGCAGACTTGCATGTCTGTAACTGCCTTGTTCAAGGGCACAACGGAGGAAGCCGGGAATTGAACCCACAACTTTTCAGGCTACTTACAAACCAGTAATCAGATTAAAGTTACTTATCTAAATCACTGTGCGTTACTATTTTTGTCATTTTCCTTAGTAAAAAGATGTATTCTTTGCTTTCTTCTTGTCTCGGGGATTGACGTCATGTAGGCTATGCCAACCTTTTCAGCATGAGGACAACTCACGTGTCAGCTAAACATGACAACATTAAGGTACGTTGTAGGCTACATTCCGTGCTGGTGACAAAGTGCTGGGAGTTTTGGGAGTCTCCCACATATTGATATCCTGACGCCCACAAATTACATAAAATCTCCCGGAAATGATAGCTTCCATCGGCAGGAGACGAGATCCGCTCATCGCTGGACGGATCCGAGACGGGGCCTACGCCAAAGACTGTTACCTATTCAGGACTCTATCATGCTTGCATCCAAGCCGTTCCTTTACTAATTAAATCGTCAACTGATTCTATTCTGTCTACTGAGTCTTTCTGGTAGAACTTAGAGCGAACAAGAGGACGCAAGCCAGACCGGACTTTGCGTGTGCATCTAAGTTTAACGCGCACATTACGGAGAGGAAGAGAGGGAGGACTGGTGCGTGTGGGCCTGCAAGCGCATCCAAGACAGAGAGCATCCTGGTCTGTTTTGCTAAATCAACCAATCAGTTTTCAGTGTAGGTGGGATTATATCTCTTTTCTCCTGAACTTAATTAATCAGTTCAGTCAGTGTATCTAGGAACAGGAGCGTCATGGCAGAGTCAGTGTCCCTCAAAGAGGAACATTTAAGACCCATTTCACATCAGACTACACAAAAGTACTCATAATGATAGTATTGCACACTGCACTGTTTGTAACAGTGACTTTAGCATTGCTCACAGCGGGTTAAATGATTGCAAAAGACTTGTTGAGGTGAGTTTAACAAGTGTAATTTCATTTGCATATTACTCAGATACTAGATGGCTAGTTGCCAAGGCTACATGAAAAGGCCAAACTACCAAAATCTACATATTTTACTATCACAATTTCTATCAATAGGCCTTCCTTATTTGGTGTACTGAACAAACATCTGCATTTCAGTATCTAAGTAGGTTAGGTTGGGATGTCTGCTGTACATTGTTAAAATGCACTTCCAGTATAGTGAGTATTGGCAAAACCGGTTATCATTTTTATGTTGAGGCGGTGGGGGTGTTGTTGGCAGCTGCTGAAAGTAACTAATAAAGTAACTTGTAATCTAACTTAGTTACTTTTAAAATCAAGTAATCAGTAAAGTAACTAAATTACTTTTTAAAGGAGTAATCAGTAATCAGTAATCAGATTACTTCTTCAAGGTAACTGTGGCAACACTGTTCAGTTTTAAATATAGTGGAATTGAAATGGTGCCAAATGTCACCTCTGCATTGTTATGCCCCAGAGATGTAAGAAACAGAATAAAAAATGTTTCCATTCAGCTCAATCCCATATTATACTGTACATGCACTCAATTCGCCTTGAGAATATGCACATCTGCATGTTTCCATTCGCTGTGTTTTGTGAGTTAAAAAAGGACTTTCTCCTAACGTCATTTTCTAATCTAGGGAAGAGTTACGGTCAATGTGGGATCAAAACGCAGGGTTGTCAGGGCAACATTTACCGAAAAAAGAAGTAGAAATGCAACATGCAAATATGTTTTCAGCCGTTTTAATCGTGTTGTAGCTTATGCGAATCCAGAGTTAATTCACCTCCCTCTAGCGAATTGAATTTGTATGCACATTAGAAAAATGAATGCACATTTCAAGTGTTTCTAGTCAGGGTTTCTTAGAATAGTTAAAATAGTTCAAATGCGCATGAACAAGTTGGATGAAAAGCGCTTAATAGTAAATAACTTGTGACTGGTAAACAACATAGAAAATGAGCCTCAATAAGTGTCAAAGTAGGAGCTACTGATAAGGTTCCTCATCGGCACCAGCCCAACACACACACACACACACACACACACACACACACACACTGGCCCAAACAGACATGCTCTGAGTGTAAGCATTCCTGGCCCGTCTCTTGGGTCGGACACACACTGGAGAATGTAGCTGCCTGTTCAGTACAAATGTTCCGGTCCAAAAGCACATAAAAAAAGCCCAGCCATAAATCTGCCCCTGGCAAGTTGTCGTTAGGGCAGACAGGTTTTTAAAACACAGCTCCTGAACCGATGGATTCTCAGAAGACGTGTGTGTGTCTGTTCGCATGGCAGACAGTACAATGCTGTTAGTGGGGGGGGGGGGGGGGGGGGGTTCATGGGGCTGCAGTGCCTGTGTGGCTGCAGTGCCTGTGTGGCTGCAGTGTCTGCTTAAAGATTAGTGAATCCGGGGCCATTTAGTCCGTCAATGAGAGAGGAGGGGGACAGCAAGTGTGTCTGGTGTGTGTGTGTGTGTGTGTGTCAATGAGAGAGGAGGGGGACAGCAAGACGGCAGGAGGAGACCGCCTGAGCCACTCACTGGAACATCCACTTTAGAGGGTCCGGAAACAGGCCCCACGTGAGTCTGGTGTGTGTGTGTGTGTGAGTGTGAGTGTGACTGTGTGTGTGTGTGCGTGTGTGTGCATGTGTGTGAGTGCATGCGTGTGCTTGCGTGTGTGTGTGTGCGTGCGTGTGTGTGCATGCGTGTGTGTGTGTGCGTGTGTGTGCGTGCATGTGTGTGGGTGTGTGTATATGTGTGTGCTCATGCATCCACCTGTGTGTTCATCTCAACTCACTGCATCTCAAGAGAATTCAACAACCTTTGATGGGTCACTGATCTTCAGTTAACACACACACACACACACACACACACACACACACACAAACACACACACACACACACACCCCCTTGTGTAGTCACTTCTCCATTTGCTCAGGTGTGAAATCTGCACAATGAATTAAATCAACACCATAACTGCACTCATCAATCACCCAAGGATGGAAATGGGCTCGGGGGGAGACCTCCCCTAGTTAATTAGTCAGAGAGCTCCCGTACGGACGTGCACCTTCTTCTCTCTGGCTCCCTGACACGCCTCCTAATCCCTCAGCCTCTCGTCCTCCCTTCACAAGAGCATCATCTAGAGTACATTAAAGGGTTAGAACCACATCTACCCCTTCACAAGAGCATCATCTAGAGTACATTAAAGGGTTAGAACCACATCTACCCCTTCACAAGAGCATCATCTAGAGCACATTAAAGGGTTAGAACCACATCTACCCCTTCACAAGAGCATCATCTAGAGCAGCGGTCCCCAACCACCGTGGGACATTCCTAACCGGGCCGTAGCCTACGACATGAGTTTAAAAAAAAATGCATGCAAACTAAACTCAATTTAATTCGCAATAATGTCACGTTTTTACATGGCATAGGCCTATATGCAGTTGTTTGATTGCACGCATGTTTGCATTTTGCAAGGTCTATTTTCTGTCTGTTCCGCCTTCAACACGTATAGCCTTCAGCGCTGCGCAGCCTCAGGTCAGCTCACTCACTTGATCAGTTCTTGGCGAACGGTAGTGTCACACGAAGTTAGCTAAACTGCTAGAATGAGCATCAAAAAACAAGCATCTTTAGCAGGTCACTGGCCAGAGTGTTTGAGTTGAGAGAGCCGCTGCAGAGATTTCTTACAGAAAAAAGTAACCGTTAGCTGCATATTTTAGTGATGAGGGCTGGGTGTCAAAACTCGCTTACCTGTGTGACATATTCGGGTTGCTTAATGACCTCAACCTGTCACTGCAGGGGAGAATGACGACTGTCTTTAAACTGGCAGATAAAGTCGCTGCATTTAAAGCCAAGCTTGATTTGTGCGGGGGTGTATTTGATATGTTCCAAACAGTAGTGGGGGTTTTGGGAGAGACTTTCTCTCGCAGCTGGTGCGCGATCACCTTGTTGCGCTTTCAAATGAGTTTGAGCATTACTTCCCATCCCCCAAAGATCCACGGCAAACCAATGAGTGGGTCCGCAACCCATTTGTCAATATCCTGAATAGTCCTAACTTGTCAGCGCAGGAGGAAGAGCAGTTGATCGAAATTGCAAATGACGGTGGTCTTAAGAGTGTGTAGCGGTGTGTAGGCTATGAGGAAACCTCTCTGGCGGGTTTTTGGATGAAAACCAAAGCAGAATATCCCGAGATAGCTGTAAAAGCGCTGTAAAAGCAACTAAGACCAAATTGTGCAATCGACTGGACATTTCAAACACACTGAGGGTGTCACTGTCTTCCATCACCCCCAGATGGAACCTTCTTGTTGCAGGGAAACAAGCACAGGGCTCCCACTGATTATATTCGTAATGCATGTTTAGTTCCCATGTTTTGTTCCCATATTTTGTTATAAGCATGTTCACACATGATAGATGTAGCTTCAAGTTGTTCAATTTTCATAGTTCATATTGTTCAATTTTCACTTCTTCAAGTTCACGTTTTTCACATTTTTAAGAGTTCGTTACCTTCACTGTTCATACATAACTGGAGCTAGTTCTTTTCAAGTAATGCATGCACAACACGGAACATGGAATACATCATTTAGAATACATTAAAGGGTTAGAACAACATCTACCCCTTCACAAGAGCATCATCTAGAGTACATTAAAGGTTAAGAACCACATCTACCCGTTCACATAAGCATCATCTAGAATACATTAAAGGGTAAGAACCACAGCCACCCGTTCCCAAGTGTTTGAGCACTAACCCTTTTTGCTATTTCAAATCACCAACCAACCCTTTTTTAGTATAGCAGGGCTCGTACAGTAGTCAAACAAAATCAATTCAAGAGGAAAAGAGGAGGCCAATTAAAAATATCGGAGTGGACCGTGCGGGTGCAATTAACTGTTCCGTGTGACATAAAGGTAGAGCGCGGTCAAATGACATGAGGTCAGCCATAAGTATGCTAAACCACTTCCTGTTATCATTTAGCACTGATGAGGTCACAGCTGCAAAGTCCACTTTATACTGCATCACACACACACACACACACACACACACACACACACACACACTTCACACTGTATCACACCACACACAGGTCCAGTAGAGGAGGCAGAGAGGTGAGGTGAACAGGTCAGCAGTGAAGTAGCTGACAGCAGGCAGGTCATGCAGTCCACTCACACACATACAGCTTTAAGAGTTACTGACCAGTGGTGTACACACACACATAACTATACGCTTACAACTAAAACACACACACACACACACACATAACTATACGTTTGAAACTAATATCAGATGACACAAACATCCACACATCTACTAACAAAACATACAAACAAACATATCCACCTTTCTACTTAACAGATGCAGTACACACACACACACACAGACACACACACACACACACACACAGCAAACCATCAGGACTCCATTCTTCTCTTTCTCTCTCTCTCATTTATATCTCCTTACCCTGTGTGTGTGTGTGTGTGTGTGTGTGTGTGTGTGTGTGCGTGTGCGTGTTGTGTGTGTGGCACTAGGGGGAAGAGAGTTGAACTGGCCTGCCACTCGGCTGAGCACAGCACCGGTACTGACCCGTGTCCACCATGTCAAACTCTCCGCTCCTGGCCAGCACTCTGTACAATACACAACAGAACACATGACAGGCCAGGAGTCGGAGCAGCCGGCCCTCCCAGCGGTCACCTGGACAGGCAGAGATCACACAGCGCATCCTGACACCCAGTGCATTCTGGGTGATCTGACAAAAAGGGTTCTTTGGCACGGGAAGAGCTGAGGTGGAGTGAGAGAGAGAGGGAGAGAGGGAGGGAGAGAGGGGAAGACAGGATGGAGAGGGGGAGAGAGAGAAGGAGAATGAGAGAGGAAGAGAGGGAGAGAGAGAGAAGGAGAATGAGCGAGGAAGAGAGGGAGAGAGAGAGAAGGAGAATGAGAGAGGAAGACAGGATGGAGAGGGGGAGAGGGAAAGTGTGAGAGAGAGAAGGGGAATCAGAGAGGAAGAGAGAGAGAGAGAGAGAGAGAGGATGGAGATGGAGAGAGAGAGAAAGGGCAAGAATGATGCAAAGGTGGAAACAGAGAGGGGTCTATGAAAAGACAGAAAGAGAGAGAGAACGAGAGAGAGACTACAGAATGAGAGAGAGAGAAAGATAGATAGATAGATAGATAGATAGATACTTTATTGATCCTCAAGGGGAAAGTCAAGGGTCTCAGTAGCATACAGACATCACACACAACATGCACTTACAGCAGAAATGGTAAACATAAGTATAAGTATAAACATATAACTAAACTCCACTGTACAATAAAGACAGTAGAAGATAAGAAAGATAAGAAAACTAACAAAACTAAATACTAAATACACTATATAAGTTAAATTAAGAAAGTCCAATGTGCTTGAGGGTGATCAAGCATAAGACGCTTGTAGTGACAGGGCCGGGACTGGTGAGGTGCTCAAGAGAGTGAGTGTCATGGTGAAGGTGCAAACAGTAGTCCAACCATAGTCCTTAGTTATGTGTGCCTGGCAAGGTGCTCAAGAGAGTGAGTGTCATGGTGAAGGTGCAAAAAGTAGTCCAACATTAGTCCAACAGTGCAACAGTGCAAGAGTAAGGTCTAGAGACCAGCATAAATAATATAGACAAATAGGATACAAAAGTATAATGTAGACAAGGTAAAATAAAAAACTATTTCAGTGCAAGAACAGGTTGAGGTAATAGGGTTATAGCCATTCATTCATTCAGTATTGTATCAGAAGCCTGACCGCAGCCATTGATCATGTGTGCTACTATAGCATGAAAAACAGTGTAGCAGTAAAACAGTAGTGAAAACATTAGGCTGTGTACATTAGTAAAACAGTAATAAAACAGTAGTAAGCAGTAGTGGGCAATCAGTACTCAAAAAACATGGACATGGAGAGGGTGGAGAGGCAGACAGACTAAGCAGAGAAGTCTATCACTCCTCTTCCCTTTAGTGAGGCATTGAACAGTTCAATGGCCCTAGGAACAAATGACTTCCTCAGCCTTTCAGTTGTGCATGGCAGTGAGCGAAGTCTTCAGCTGATCAAGCTCTTTTGTTTTTTGATAGTGCTGTAGAGCGGATGGCATTCATTGTCCAAGATGTTGATCAGTTTGTTTAGGGTCATTTTGTCAGATATTGAAGTGATGCACTCCAGTTCAGCTCCCACTACAGAGCCAGCCTTCCTTACCAGCCTGTCAAGTCGCCCAGCATCCTTCTTCTTTGTGCTTCCTTCCCAGCATACCACTGCATAGAAGAGGACGCTGGCAACAACAGACTGATAGAACATCCTGAGGAGCTTGCTGCACACATTGAAGGACCGCAGCCTCCTCAGGAAGAAAGAGAGGAGAACGAGAGACAGAGAGACTACAGACAGACAGAGAGAGAGAGAGAGACTGAGAGACTACAGACAGACAGAATGAGAGATAGAGAGAAAGAGAGAGAGAGAGAGACTGATGAAGAGACAATGAGAGCCAAATAGATTGCTCATCCCAAGGCCAGTGGAGGCCATAAATCAGAGCAAGTGGCCAGATGAGCGGCCAGGTTAAGCAGCTCCAGACAGAAGGGTTCATCTGTCCAGATGTTCCCCTGGTCCGCCTGATCCGCCACCTGACAGGTTAACGAGCGCGCCTCACACCTGCGGGGGCTTGTTTGTCTGAATGTCAAACTGCAGAGTGAAACGTGTCAAACTGTTTTCATAAAAACGTTTCGTTTTTTTGTGTGCAAAATAGCATTTTCCCACAGGCAGGTGCGGCAAGAAGAAGCAGAACTGAACTCTGTTGCTGGTGTGCTACGTTCGTTGTCATTCAAAAGTAGAATTCCTCCACAATTGGTAAAATCGGTTTTGCGCCCAGTGTCCCAACTGTCCACCTCTTTCTCTCTCTGATGACATATGAATGCCTTGTTCTTATTTCTGAGCCATACAATACAATGCCAAAATAGCATTAACACATACCTGCAAACACTATCTGCCATTAACATGGAACAGTGAACTGAACATTTCTGCACTTTTGGCAGACTAAACTGTCAGCTACTGTCAGCCTCTATTTGTGCTGTCTGTGTGGATGGAGGTGGGTGGGAGGGGTATTTGTGTGTGTGTGTGTGTGTGTGTGTGGGGGGGGGGGGGGGTCGTCTGTTCTGCTGCCAACAACGATGCCAGCGGAGAGTTGTTTGGCAGGTAGGCTACTGCATTCCAATTGCCCAATGTGCATTACAGGTAGGGCCACTGAGTTCCAAACCCACAATGAGTGTTACAGGTGGCAATGAATATGAACAAGGTTGGCAGGGGAAGCGTGTGTATGAGCATGAGATGAATGAGAATGGTGGTGCACTCAGACTCCAGGCAGCCCAGCGGCCAACACACGCCAGAAACACCAAAGGCGAAAGAAACCGGCCAGTCCAGACACAGACAGGCCCACTGGACATCGACTCCACATCGCATGTCAAGAACGCCTAGACTACACCAGGCGTAGGAAACCGACCGCACTAGCTCTCGAAGTGACTGTGAGAGGATTAAGGACATTATGATCATTTTGGATTTTAAACAAACAGAAATATAAACAAACATATGTGTCTTGTGTAACTCACATCAATGAACATATGCTTATTGTATAACTCATATTTTTCCCTCAAGGGAGTTAGGTGTGATGTGCCTGCTCACAGAAGCATGCTGGGTACTGTATCTGTGTGGGTGATAGTCATGCCTTTCAAATGGGCTTTTTGTCTTTGTCTTGAAGACTATCACAGAAACAGCCAGAGGGGACAGTATAGAAGAAGCTTCAAGTGCAGCATATCCATCAGTCCATTTTAAATGTAAATATTTGCTAAACATATGCAAGGTAAATTGCATAAACTTTAAAAACAGCATCAATGTGCACAGTAAATCAGATCACTGACAGCACAATAGATGTTTATCATGTCACGCTACATTAAAGAGCTGAGATAAGTGTCACATAGCTCATAATGCAATGAAAGGCTGAAATGACATCTTGGCATACTTGTTTAAGACATTCATCTTGGCATACTTGTTTAAGACATTCTGTCGCTTGGAAAACACACACATCCACATAGACATATAATGCCACTGGTTTCAGGGTCAAGGCATACAATATCTCAGGAGATCCACGCATATCAAGCAAAGTGAAGCTCTTGCACAGGTCTCTGATTGTAGAATAGAACAGAGATGTATTGTCATTGCACAGTAATACAACGAAATTCAGTGCACTCACGTACTGGACCCATTAAAAAGGTAGCATAATAAATAGTCAATAAAAGAATACATTCTCATTCATTCAATACATTCATGTCGTCATACACAACCATCAGCTTAGTGCCACTGTATGCAAAGTTCAGAGCATTGCATGAGGTATTGATGTCATTGATTGATGCTGACAGATTATTCTCCATGCTCTGTGAAAACCCATAAGAGCTCTGCAACCACTCAGATAAAAAAATAAATAAACCTGACAACAAACAAACCTGAGTTCTAATGGCTTAAAACAGAGCCTCTTGAGGTGTTGATGAGGCAGTTTTTCTGAGTTTCTACTCCAAATGAAGAGGCCACCCTGTTGGAGGTTTACCTGAAAAAACTTTGAAAAAGCACTGGTAGTTTACTTACAAGACGATTTATACAACAGTATCTTCACTCAAGTTCAGGAAGAACATAAGTGGAGTCAGGCAATAACTATAAGTATAAGTATATATACTCTTTTGATCCCGTAAGGGAAATTTGGTCTCTGCTTTTATCCCAGTCTGTGAATTAGTGAAACACACACAGCACACAGTGTACACACAGTGAGGTGAAGCACACACTAATCCCGGCGCAGTGAGCTGCCTGCATCAACAGAAGCACTCGGGGAGCAGTGAGGGGTTAGGTGCCTTGCTCAAGGGCACTTCAGCCGTGCCTACTGGTCGGGGTTCGAACCGGCAACCCTCAGGTTACAGGTCCGAAGTGCTAACCAGTAGGCCACGGCTGCCCCAAAACTAAAACTAGTTCATATGCCACGCTGTGCTTTTACTCTGTTCATATGCCATGCTGTGCAGTAACTCTGTTCATATGCCATGCTGTGCTATCTCAAATTTGCCGGAAGTTTGTCTGGGTTTTCCCCAGGCTAATGCTGTGCAGTAACTCTGTTCATATGCCGTGCTGTGCAGTAACTCTGTTCATATGCCATGCTGTGCAGTAACTCTGTTCATATGCCATGTTTGCTATGCTGTTACTCTGTTCATATGCCATGTTTGCTATGCTGTGCATAGACAAAGATCAGTTGCATGAAGCAACCTGGGCCTTAATTTGAAGCAAAATGTGAAGTTTAACCCATGTGCATTTTTTGCAGAGCTGTGAACACCATTTGTTTTCTATTTTCTATATAGAGTATATATAACACTATGAAATGTTGGTGCCCAAACCCAGGCGGGGGGTAGGTGTGGTAGCTCCATCCTCAAGAACCAGGATGAACTTGCACACACCAAACACTGCTGATTTAATTATGTACACTTTTATAAATAAATGGGGCAAAAGTGCTACGATGTTTTAGCCATATCGCCCAGCCATATATCTGAGCCTCCCCACTACCGCTACAAAGCAGTCATCAGTCGGCTGCACTTAAAGGAGAATTCCGGTGTGATATTGACCTAAAGTGTGTTGAAACATGATACCAGGTGTGAACGTATGTCTCATAGCCCATCTCGGCTTGTCCCCTGCACTCCAAAATCTGGCGCTAGTTAGCCGATGCTACCAACAGCTTTTTCAATGGGGTTGCCTCGGCATCGGCCTAGCCACGCAAATAAATCACTGTTTTACACCATTACGAGGCTCAACGTATCTCCGCACTTCATTGGTAGACTTCCGAGGGCCCTGACATTTAAAACGAGACATTGAGAACTTTGAAAAAGCACTGGTAGTTTACTTACAAGACGATTTATACAACAGTATCTTCACAAAGTTTAGCGTTTGCAGCCATCTTGAATTTAGTCACGATAAGTTGTCGACGAGTATGAATGAACAGGTACAGTATGATAAGGGATCAGATTCCAAAAATAATTCTGTGGAAATGCATGGATTCCAGTTGCTGCTACTGGAAGAAACTGGAATCCATGCATTTTCACAGAATTAAAAAAAAAGAAGCTAACTAGCGCCAGATTTTGGAGTGCAGGGGACAAGCTGAGATGGGCTATGAGACATACGTTCACACTCGGTATCATGTTTCAACACACTTTAGGTCAATATCACACCGGAATTCTCCTTTAAACTGTCTTGCATATGCTGATGAACCACGGGCTGCCAGTAAGTGTTGAAAGCTGGGCTTGCAGATTCTGCCCGTGGGCCAAACTTTGAGGAAGAAGAGATCCATCTCGTCGTGTTCCACAACAGAGGAAAATGATTAGGCATACAGCAGTTTTTAGTCATGACAAAACTCAAGGTGATTGTCTGTTCAAGGAAATTGTCTGGCCAGGATATTCTGTCTGAGTGTCTTTGTAGCAAAGTCCTTTAGAGAGCTAAAAACAAACTAAACCAGAACTGAGCTCTGGACACCGAATGGTTTTACTCTAATAAGTGCAGAGATGATAAGAATATACTGTTTAAAGGAACCGTATGTAAGAAATGTATTTCAATTAATCATAAAATGGTCCTGATATGTCACTAGACATGTTAATTTCAAATAATTAGAATAATTGAGATAAATAATTAGAATAATAATTGAGCGAATTGAAAAAATAAATTCTTTCATGTTGTGAAAGTTGAGTTGTGAATCTCTGATGTGCATGAAAATAAATATGTACATAAGGATTTTGCCTAAGCCCCATGAAACACAATGACAGTTTCAGCAGACTGACATATCCTACACAGTGCGTTTCTGGACATACGCACTCGTCAACTTTGGCAGTATTGGGGTTAGTTGCGTTCTGGTCAGGGCTCCGAACCGGTTCAAGGAACGAAAACGAAAACCGAAAACGAACGGAATTTTACGGAATTTTACGAGGAGCAGAAACGGAAACGAAAACAAAATGATCTTCAACTGTTCCGGAACAGAAACGTTATTCTGAAATCCACAAAACCGGTTAATAACGGTTTTTTTTTGTTCTCTATATATTTTATAAAATTTCACAAAAGCATATCCTATGTCAGGGAGACTATTTCCGGTTGTGCGAAAAACAAGCCCGCATCTACACTGTTAATGTGAGCTAACAAGCCGCTATGTAGCCAACTACTGTAGGCGAACAGCCTAATAATTTGATTTCTGCAGTTTGAAAAAAAAAAAAAAAAAAGAATAAATGGACCTTTGGTCCAAATGTGTATATTTTGTCTTGCTGTTGTAATGTAACCTATCCGTCTGCCACTTCGGATCTTAGGCCAGCTCGTAGCGTAGGCTACTGAAACTGATTTGGAAATTGTTTGTAGCCTATGCGTAATAGCCTATTTTGCCTGTCCACGCCTTGTTGTTTTTAAAGTCTGGATTTGAAATGTTTGCGCAATTGTAGCCTATTCTATGTAGAAGAGTTAAACGGGAAATATGAGATAGGCCTTGTCAGCAACAGACAGGTTCGTTTATAAACAGGGTTGGAATTATAGCGCAAGCCTTTGAAGATCTCCATATGGATAAAACTTAGGCTACAATCAGGTAAGGAGTTTAGCACGTATCCAGAAATATTTTTGATAAGACATTATTTATAGGCATAGGTTAGGCCTACAGTAAGTCTGGCTATGGGATGGATAGCCCATCTGAATGTTTTTGGATGCTGCCTGTGATTTATTATTTTTGGGCATAGCTACGGTAGGCTAAATCAAGGGGAAATAATGAGTAGGGGAGAGCCGGGACAGTTGAAACACTTTTTAATTAAACGTAATTTACATAGCGATCGTACCACACAGAAAGCTAATATTTGGTCACCTACATCTAACCTAACCTACATCTGTCCTCTGTCAAATACAGATGCATTTTCAGCTTTGAACAAAACCGTTATCATGAATGGTACTCCCAAAAGTTTTTATTTTAGATATATTGTTGCAGGGCTATACATCTTTGTGCATGTCTGTTAACAACTCATTGCCATCATCATGAAGCGTGTATGCAGCGGTTTTTGAAATATCTAATATCTAATAGAAGTGGATGATTCTGCCATGTTTATAGCTAGAACGGTAAGCTTTCCCATTTATATCATGTTTATATTGTTGAAAATGTCGTTTCACTAGGTTTTTAGGTGGGTTAGGCCAATGCACATCCAAATAAGTAGGCTTAACGACCCACCGGCCGTCAGTCTCCATAGGATAACATGGGGAAACTCAACCCCCTATCTGGTGGGCCCAAATGTATTTTCATCTTCCTAAAACTGTTTTTCTATGTCTTACCTCCATAAATAATTGTTTAAACACACCTATTTGTGCATTTAATTAAAATACATGGAGTTACAGCCTGGTCGGGACGATTGAAACACGTGTTTCAATCGTCCCGACACAGACATATGTCACTACAGCTTGATTTGCTTTCCATGTAAACAAGCATGCGATATGAAAGTCTGGGATTGTGGAGAACACTAAATGGTCTACTGAATAAGCATTACGTCAAACCTTTAAATGAAAAACACTCATTGATAATCGAAAAAATGTAACCACTAATGAAGTTTACTTTTGCGCATCAAAACTCGTTTATCACTCCGTGATAAAATGACATAGCAGGAAGATATTTGGCTGATAGAAGGAGGTTAACATGCTCTATGTTTTGACCGAAGGACGTCTGTCTATCATCATCACACTCGGAGAAAACTGGATTGTTTCATTCGTCCCGTGTTTCAATCGTCCCGGCTCTCCCCTACGTCTCATCTAAGGTAAAGTCCACAAAAATAGACTTGATAGGCCCGCCAAACACTGCCGGAACTTTAAGAACGAACGATATTTTGCGTTCCGAACCGGTTCAGGACCGATATGTTTGTGGCGGAACGCATGCAAGAACGAAAACGTTAAACATAGGCCTACCTGAACCGTTCGGAACGGAACGTTTGAAAAATAATTTCGTTTTCAAGCCCTGGTTCTGGTATTAAAGATCCTCTTTGGATAGTTTAGGTAGACATGAGGTAACAGAGCAAATTAACATCTTCGAACTGTATCAAACAGAATCCTATTACTGCAAAAAATAAGATTGATCTACGCGAACAACGCGTTTCACATGCAGCGTCCTCAGGTTCGCTCAGGTATGGTCTGAGCTCTCAGGTGCGTCTTAATTACCTTCTAGTCACATGACCAGTTGTTTGTAAAGTCAATTTTAAATGCCAATATCCAATATTCCCATAAACAGTTGAATACAATTAACAGCCAATTAAAGACATAGACCACATCCTCAAAGATATCTATACAATATATACACAATTCTTATCAAATATATACATCCTATTCCTCTCTGGCCATCCCAGCTCTTCCTTTTTGGAGAAAAGAGCTCTTGCTATTTTGTCACAGCAGTTGCTTACATAAAGTTTACAGTTCACCCCCAGGCAGAGGAAGTTAATCCCACAATCCTCTATTCATGTTTAGCGCGCCGAGCTCCTCTATTACACAAGAGTACGCTGGCGTTCGCTCAAGAGACGGCTAGTACACAGGTGCTGACCTTTAAACGGGAGCGCTGTTTGAACGTGACAAATGACGGCATGGATCCTGTGCAAACAGCGCGGCTCTCCGTGTGGGGTTCCAACGAAGACCACGCTTTGTAAACGAGGAGGAGATCATGAACGTTTGGATACAAATGAGGCGTTGGCCATTTAAGAGAATGTGACACGTTGCATGCTGGGATGATTATTTGGAGAATCAGACACATCTGGGTCAGGGGGAAGTTCATTAGCATAAGAGTGTGTGTGTGTGTATGTGTGTGTATGAGTGTGTATGAGTGTGTGCGTGTGTGTGTGTGTATGAGTGTGTGTGTGTGTGTACGAGTGTGTGTGTGTGTGTGTGCGCGTGCGTGTGTGCGTGTGTGTGTGTGTGAGTGTGTGTGTGTGTGAGTGTGTGTTTGAGGGAGTGGTGGGGGGGGGGGGGGTTCATTACCATAAACTGAATGGTGCAGATACAGAGAGTGAAGCACTAAGTGGGAGTGAGTGATCTGGAGGAAATAAGGGATGATTAACTTGATGTTGTTCCCCTGTCGCTACAATGTACCTTCACCGTACCATCTTTCACAATGTTGTAATTCAATAGTTACGAAACAAACTGCAAATGTCTTTACATGAAAAATTCTCTTTAAAATTGACAAACATCATATGGGTAATTCAAGGCACAAGTCAACCGGGACCAGAAAATAATTTCTTTTTCGCCATAGACTGGCGTTCAAAATGTTTTGAAAGATAGGTCCCATGGAGGCAAACCATGGCGTCACTGGGACACTCAACGGCTTCAAACTCTCATTTGGATGCTATGCTGACTGATGCACAATAAGGAGAATGCTGTCTCTGTCATTGCCACTGCACACCCACAATGCACCTCTTTAGAGGCATTCTCCAACATGCAAGGCAGTGCAAAAGACTCTCATGAAGCCCTGGCCACTGAAACATGAGGCCTTAGACCTGTTGATAAATGACGTTGTGGGGGTAAATGCCAATTCTTGCATGATGTTGCTTTAAAGACTTCAGCCCTCCTGGTCATTTGCCTTAACAAATGCAAGGGGACGCAGCCAGAACATCATGCATGAACGCTACAGTACAGTGTGAGAAGAGCTAAACTCTCCTCATTAAAACCAAACATGTCAGACTTGTTCTGTTCATGTGCATTGTTAGGAACTAATATGGCTGAAAATGAGTGGGGTGTGTGTGTGGGGTGTGTGTGTGTGTGGAGGGGGGGGAGAGGCCAGACGACTGGATATTTCTCACGGGGTCTTTGCCCATTCAAAGGCTGGTCACACCACGAGCGTGCAGCGCCAGCGGGCAGCAACACGGGCGGCCATGTTGATAATGAAGCAGCTTGTGTTGTCCTAAACCATCTGGAGCGCATGAGGCGAGCGGAGCCGTGGCTGCCCAGCGCAATTAACTGCCACGTCCTCTTGGACACCGTTTCCATGGCGAGGCGGGGCGGTGGGGGGATGGGGGTCGGGGATGGACGAGGGGGGAGGGAAACAGGCGAGGCGGCGGCATCCTGGGTGAAGCCCATTCCATTGTCACGGCTAAATCGTAATTTCAGCCCACAACAAGTAAACCGGACTGGCATTCATCAAATAACCACAGGCTATGCAGGGGCTTTTCTTTACCTCTCTCTCTCTCTTTCTCTCTCTCTCTTTTTCTCTCTCTCTATTTCTCTCTCTCTCTCCCTCTTTTCCTCTCTAAGTGTGCGGGAGTTGAGAAACAGGCAGTTGAGAGAGGCTAGCCGTCCCACTTTTAAGCTCTTATAATCACACAAAAAAAACCCCACAGCAATGTGTTCTAGAAGGAGCCCAGTCGCACGACCGACAGCAATGTGTTCTAGAAGGAGCCCAGTCGCACGACCGGTGTCCTGACGAGTCGAGAGTGGGATCCGGACTCATCACCTCGCGAGGGTGTCACCGCTGTGGCGGTCATCTCTGACACACCTCACTTCCTGCTTCTCAAGGGTGTCACCGCTGTGGGGGTCATCTCTGACACACCTCACTTCCTGCTTCTCAACACCTGAAGACGGCAGCAGAAACGAGCCTGTTTACTCCCCCGGGGTTTTCTCTAAGCGCAACGTTCATGTTTAAAAAAGGACCAGTCAGGAAGGCTCGAGTGTCTTGGACAAGTCCAGTCTATTACTCTGCACATACCACTGTGATGTGTGTTTGGGTCATTGTCCACACTCATACATTTTGTCTTTTAATTTGATTTATAACATCAACTCCTGTCCAGGGACAAGAGATGTAAATTAGCCTTGTGGCTATAATCTGGCCCAATTATATATTGTGCATTGTCCCTGTCAAATAAACGTAGAATAAAACCTAAAATAAACAAGTCACAGGAAAGAAAGCAATAAAGAATCTCCACGGCAACCACCAGCCTCAGCTTCCTCTTGCCTTCACCGCCTTGTATTGTGCGTCTAGCCGTGTCTAAGACAGGCCGCTTCTCGTGCGTCTGGCCGTGCTCAAGACAGGCCGCTTCTCGTGCGTCTGGCCGTGCTCAAGACAGGCCGCTTCTCGTGCGTCTGGCCGTGCCCAAGACAGGCCGCTTCTCGTGCGTCTGGCCGTGCCCAAGACAGGCCGCTTCTCGTGCGTCTGGCCGTGCTCAAGACAGGCCGCTTCTCGTGCGTCTGGCCGTGCTCAAGACAGGCCGCTTCTCGTGCGTCTGGCCGTGCCCAAGACAGGCCGCTTCTCGTGCGTCTGGCCGTGCCCAAGACAGGCCGCTTCTCGTGCGTCTGGCCGTGCTCAAGACAGGCCGCTTCTCGTGCGTCTGGCCGTGCCCAAGACAGGCCGCTTCTGCTTCTAGGTGGGGAAGTGACACGACACTGCCAGTGAAACATATGACAACATTATTGAGGGTAATGATGCTGTCGTATATATGCAAAACCTGGGATGCATGCCTCTGCTGCGCACCGCACCGCGTTCTAACGACAGGGCTGCAGAGCCGAGTGCCTCGTGCACTGCCTGGTCATTAACTCCCACGGACGCCCAGACACAAATCTCCACTCAAGGAACCATGACCAGAATTCTCATTACGTGAAATCATTACAAAATCCGCTCATTTATTGTCGCCGTTTCAGAGCGTGCGTGGCACCTCCATGCTCCAGACATCAATCTATTGCATTGTATTGACACTGTTCTATATGAGACGTGTAGCACTGTAGTATCCACTGACTACATGTTTAGCTTTAAAAGCTATATGGTCAGTAACCAGCGAAGATGTTAACCTAGTGAATATTTCAGCTGGTGCTCAGTGTATTTATTCTGTCAACAGGAATGCTACTAAGAGAGCATGTACGGTTCTTTTCATTGAATGATATCCCTACCTCTGCCAAGCAAACATCCATCAGACCGAGGTTACTGCCAAAAAGCAATATCTGCAGTTGCATTGGGAAATTATTTAATTAGTTTTAAATTACATTGCATGTTTGCATGTTACAGTATGGTGCACATATTGCTTTGTTCTGATAGTAATAATGTTGTTGCTAGATACGTACGGCAGGTTTTCATTTTTAAGGTGATCTATTCAGTAGTCTTTTCATTGTTTGCTGGAGTTACACAGTGAGGAGGAAGTAGACATGCTCTGTAAATTCCCTTAGAGTAAATTAAAGATGCAGAAATACAGAAAATGTCTCATTGTCTGTAGTGCTTTCACAAGAAATTATGTTGAACATCTGAGTGAAATGAAACTAATCAACTAATTTCAAATTTTCAACACCCTTTCTATTGCTTTCTGAGTAATTACATGAATATACTCTGGTCTATATTCTACACAGCAGAGCTATTAACATAGTGAACTGAAATACAAAAATAATTATTAATAGTGTAATTTTGCGTTTGTTTGATATGAGGGCACAGAGCATCAGATCATATTAAAAATAATTTCTTTTGTTTCTTTTGTTTACAATCTCATTGAGATAAATTGGACACATACAACATGAAGCGATGTCTCTACAGGCTCACACAGTGCTGATATCATGCCCGGGGTTAATTATTATTACAATGTTGATTATGTTGAAATGTTGAAAATGTATGACAGACAAATACTGTTTTCAATTAAAACATCAGGGGTAAAATAACCAATATTTAGATAATCAAAATAACTATTTTACTGAAAGGAGATATTGATCCCCAAGGGGAAATTCTTTATCACTATGGGGGGACCTAAGCAAATGACTTGTAGTGTAGACTTAATGAACTCTTTTTCCAACTTCAAAACAACCCCCCCCCCCCCCCCCCCCCCTTCGGAGCTACCTTTCCCCCGCCACCGTCACACCCGCCCGTTCACGCTCTGATTAGTGTGACAGCTCGTTTACCGCACAACAATTCATTCTCATTTCTGGGGAAAACGCTCTATCGCACTGATCTATGTCCTCTCAGGTTCATCATAATCACGCCACACAGTGATGACTTTTAAAGTGAAACAGATTAAAGGGCCCAGGAGACAGACATTAGGGGGACGGCATCAACATCAACAAGCACCTGACAGGACGCGCATGCACAGGAGATAAGGGCCACTGTGCTTTGATAGGAACACAATAGCTAAATAATTGCATTTCAGGTAAATAACTTTTTCAACACGATTAGTATTCTGTTCAACAAAGATTACATGACATAACAGTGTAATATTGGGTTATTGGATTGGACATGACATAACATCTCAAGTGTAAGATTGGGTTATTGGTTAGGTTGGGTTAAGATTACATGACATAACATCTCAAGTGTTAAATTGGGTTATTGGATTGGATTGGACGATGATCAGTAAGAGAGAGCAGAATTGAGTTCCATAACTACTAATATCTTCAGAAGTTATTTAATCTCACTTAGAAAGGTTCTACCAAAGATCCTTGATTACTAGCTCCACTTTAACCCTCTCTGGTTCCACACTGTGTCCATTAGAATGTATTCCACAGTAATCTCTCCCCTCTCCTTCTCTGAGAGGGAGTTCTGTGCTCATTACTCATTTGTGCCGCTGACATTCTCTGAGAATCTCATAGTGGGTCTCTCGACTGTGTGACAAAGGAATCAACACCAGTTGCAACAACAGGAGATTAAAGAGGGTTGTCACCAAAGCCTGACATGATTGGCTATGGCCCCCCTCCTCTGACATGATTGGCTATGACCCCCCTCCTCTGACATGATTGGCTATGACCCCCCTCCAGTCCACTCTCTGGTCAGTGAGTGCACCCTAAGGACCCCTCTCAGCCAAACCACCACTTGTTCCAGCGTCTCCTCTCTGGAAGATGCTACAGGTCCATATGCACTAAAACCAAACGTTTCAAAAATAGCTTCTTCCCTTCAGCAATCAGACTCCTAAACACTACAAAATTGTATTATTGACAATTGTATTTATTTATTATCTATTGTTGTTGTTTTGTTTTGTTTGTTTTTCTTTATTGTAACAATTACCTCTTCCTGTAACAATTACCACTGAAGTATATCTATCTGAAAAACACAAAAAAGGCATTGTGAGGGGCTGCAAGCTCAGGATGCTGATATGGAATGACTGCTTACAGTCTACCGCCATATCATAGTTTTAAAAGACAGAAAATAATTTGATTTCCACAACATGATACACACTCATTTCCACATCTGCTTCCCTGACACAAGATCACAACAGTTGTGTGCTCACTACCTCCACACACACACACACACACAATCATAACACACTGGGAATAAGGATCCCACAATGCACTGTAATACGCTGCCTCACTACCTCCACACACACACACACACACACACACACACACACACACACACACACACATAACACACTGGGAATAAGGATCCCACAATGCACTGTAATACGCTGCCTTGCTGTATCAGTGTCAGGCGGAGGCCTGTGTGTTGCTAACCAGTGTGGAAAGCAGCTAATTCGCTCATAAAATATACAATCGAAATACAAATGGAGCGGCCATCCCAGGAGCAGGGAGCGCAGTAAACAAACGTCAGCCTCCATGGGCGGCCAGCGGGACAGGAACCGGAGTCGACAGCCGTGTCGCACCGTCCGACGTCTCGTCCCCCCCGCTGTTCAAGGCAGCCAACTAATGGGGGTCACGCTAGACGAGGCCTGCGGCGCCCTCGGCAAGCGCGTGGCAAGAATTGGGGTGCTGGGATAATGACCCAACTGGACCCATCTGCCGTCAGAGAGGGATGAAGTCGCCGAATTACAACAATTACAGCGCCGGTTCTCAGTTACCAAACCTAATGTACCTCGGACATGATTTACTTTAACACTCAGTTTGGCCGATGCGCACTGACTCTCCACTAGACAACTGATGAAACCTGACAGTCAATTTATAAAGCATATTTTTGGAACTAGTCATTTTATTTCACCTTGTTCCCTCCTTCATGTGGGGCTAGGCAGCATTTTAATTGGGCTTTCCTCCACCCGTCTCTTTCTCACGTTTTGGGTAAACAGTTTAATAGGACACTGCAGTCTGCAGTCTGCATGGCGTTGACAAGCCACATCCCCTAGGAGGTTAATTGCCCCGATGCAGTCTAACGCACTAATACCCAGCTATTGAACATATGCTCAATCAATCAAGAGCAGACATGACAGTTCACAAAACGCTTCCGCCTTAATTGTCAACAGTCGCTGGGCACCACTCTACCATTCCCAACAGCTATTCCCAAAGAGGATTCCCATTACACTCTCGAGAGGAGAATGTGGACCAAAGAGCGCTCGAAAAACTAACGAACAGCTTTAAAATAATTAAAAGACTGAGCTGCAAAAAAAAAAAAAAAAAAAAACGTCCGACTAAATTCCTCTGAGAGGATCATGGGCTTACGGGTGACAAAGTGCAAAACTGAGCGGGAACATAACGAGGACACAATGTTTGGGGAAAAAGGCGTTGAGTCCACTCCAAATCTCTCTCTGATCGCTGAGGGCATTAGGCACAGTATCCCAACATAGTGGTCCTAGCAGAATTACAGGCCTCGTCCTCGGACGAAGAGTGAGCTGCCCACAGCAGAGTGGAGGATGAACATGTTAATGAGGCGGGTGGACATCACAAACGCAGCTCCGCAGTACGTTTCCTGACTTATGACTAATTATGGCTCCGGGAGGAAAGTCAATAAAACGCCACGCCGGCAACATTAGCCCAACGATTCCGCACAGATTAATTGCATTATTACTTGCCATGCTTACAGCCTTGTCAATTGGGAAGTTTAAATGATTAAGAACCTTAATTTCAAAAACAAATGGGTGTCCTCCACCACCGGATATGTGCGTTTGAAAAGTTATGTCCCGCTGAGCGCTAAAGTAAATAAAACGATGGCCTACGAATAGCTCCGGTGGCATCACCTAATGGAAGAATTGATCATTGAACCCCAATGATGGCCTACGCATAGCTCTGGTGGCATTACCTAATGGAAGAATTGATTATTGAACCCCAAGATTTAAAGTATTCAATGTAATATAAATAGATTACATGCAGAGCAGCAGGCGAGCAAGAAAACACTGATTCTAAATGCTGCAACATTCAGAGGATAGCCTTCTTAAGGGTCAATAGATCTCCGCTGTAGAGGATGTGATGTGGAGGAGGCTGCAACATACAGTACAGAGGATGGCCTTCTTAAGGGTCAATAATAGATCTCCGCTGTACGGTGTGATTTAGAGGAAGGTAGATTTGAAAACAGCCCAGGGCAACTGCTGACTCCTGGATTAAGTAAATGAAATGATTATGGCCATGGGAAACACACACAATCAATGATGGTAAACGTGACGTAATTAACCAGAGACAGGAGGGCTAGTGTTGGAAACAAACGTGAGGTAATTAACCAGAGACAGGAGGGCTAGTGTTGGACACAAACGTGAGGTAATAAACCAGAGACAGGAGGGCTAGTGTTGGACACAAACGTGAGGTAATTAACCAGAGACAGGAGGGCTAGTGTTGGACACAAACGTGAGGTAATTAACCAGAGACAGGAGGGCTAGTGTTGGACACAAACGTGATGAAAATGTGAGAAAACTCAACACACTACTGCTGGCGTCTCCTCAGTCATATCTACCCAAAGCCACATGTGCTGAGCTACTGATCTCAGTACAGACACTGACATTTCTGTCCGGCTTGTGATCATCTCCTATCAGCTGCACCAGAGGAACACTTAGACAACTTCCCTTGTCTCTCTACATTTGTTAGGTCACAACATACACAACATCAGCTGCACAAATTCTTCATGCCATAATATGAATGTGTCGTAAGCACGTCTTCAAACGAAACAAGCCACTTATATGAATGTGGCATAAGCACGTCTTCAAACGAAAACAAGTGACAGCATCCGTGCCACACTCAGCTCCAAGGGCACAACGTAGCCGATTCCAGCGGTCATTTCCTGACCCCCCTCTCTCCAACTCGCTTCCTGTCACACTTCCTTTTATCTTCATGAAGACAAAAGGCCAAATAAAGATGCAAAATAATCCTGCTGCCATTCTCACCTGGAGTGTTGAGGAGGCGGGAGGTGCGGCAGGCGTACGCCACATGCTGCTCACAGTACTCGGCGCTGTCCGTGATGGCCGTCACCTGCTCCATCGAGGCGCTGTAGTTGAGCTGCAGGACAGTGCGCCTCTCACGGCTAGAGCCGGTGACCGACGTCTGGGGCGGGAGGTTGTTCATCACCGTCGTCCACACCTTGTCCTCTGGCAGGGCCGAAGCGGACACATCAAAAATAAATGCTACGCAGCTGATCACAGCCAAAGACAAAGACAGCTGGTCATGTGAGGATGTCGCGGGGTCATTTTTAGGATGAAATGAAACAGAGAACTGATATGAACTTTGCGTTTAACTGAGTGCTGGTGGTGGATATCGGTACTGAGTCATGTTGACTGATATGCCATAAAGCTGATCAGCAGGTGAAGAATAATCTAAAAGCAGCTGAGTTTGTTGCTCCTATCTCTATGGCTACTCCATCTCTATAGCTACTCCATCTCTATGGCTACTCATGGCTACTCCATCTCTATGGCTACTCCACGTCTATGGCTACTCCATGTATATGGCTACTCCATGTATATGGCTACTCCACGTCTATGGCTACTCCATCTCTATGGATAATCATGGCTACTCCATCTCTATGGCTACTCCATCTCTATGGCTACTCTAACAGACCCATTTACATGAGTTCATACTGTGTCCTTAAGGTGAGCCAGGCAGTGTTGTTGCTTGACCTGTTTTTCCAAAAACCTGACCAATTCTTTTAGAAAAAGATTATCTTGGCAAACCTTTTCTTACATAAAAAAAACACAAAAACATTGCCAGCACTCAAGCAGTCAGTGGACGAGAGGCGAAATCAGAGTGTTGAGTGACCAGAGTCACCCCTCTAGATACAGTAGAACCAGAATCACCCCCTCTAGAAGTGACCACAGTCATTTCACACGACTGTGTCCAATTTCAACACCAAATGCTGCTTCTCTGTATATCCTGACTTTCAATATCCGTTATGTAAACAGATATGATATTTGCTCCCAAAATGTCAGGGTTGCTGAGGGTCCTGTGTGCTTTTCTGCGGCGAGGTCCAACTGCAATTTGTAGCCAGACGCCCACTGCATGGTCCAGCCATCTGGATGCTCTGATTAGCAGCATTAAGGGGCCCCTTTCTGCACAGTGAGGGGATTTCACGGACACACTGGAGGCAGAGGTCTCTGCCTGAGAAGGACGATACTGGACCCAGTTTATGTGGTCGGAGAGTCTCCAATGCGCCATAAAATAGCCCCTCTTTTTCCCTTTCATTTTAGGGGAAGGGGGGGGGGGGTGGTCCACCTGGGCTGTTTATGGACACTGCATCACTCTGTGGTGGTGATGTGTTAAGGCGGCAGGTTGGCCCAGAGCTAAACATACTTGGATGTGTGAGTGAATGCAGAAGCCTGAGAGGGAGATCTTCGGGGTATATCTTGTGGTTCAATACATTCAATAGGCTTTAGAGCATGCTGGTGAACATAAACTCGGAGACACACCATCAAATGTAATTCAGACATCTTCTCTTTCCCCCCAGAAGCACCAGTTTCAAAGCAGCCTTCTGCAGAGTGCATTAATGTTTGATACTCCAACAGCACACACACCCCAGAGACACATTCCCCTCCAGCCACACCACAATCTGACCACCACCTGGCTAGTTCACCTGGACTCTCCAATCGTCAGTCTTTGTCTAATCAAATGCTGCACAGATGCAGTTAGTTACCGGTCATGTTGCAGATCACTTTGAAGGGTCCGAGTGATCCACTTCCGTCCGGATCGATCCAGTAGGCATCTGACGTCTTTCCCAGATGTTTGTAGGCCTCGCAAGACTGCTCATACACAGCTGGAGAGAAAGAACACAAGGAAAACAGGAATGTCAGTTCAGAATTGAGACATCCATAACCGTCACGCTCATACTGTTTACAACAACAGATTCTGTGCTACAGTACATCCTTGCTCAGTGGCACAGCGGTGGTAGCTGGGACTCCAACCCACAACTTCTCTGGTGACTGCTTGCTAGGCTGGCTCCTTGACCACTACACTACTCTCTTTTCTCTGGTGACTGCTTGCTAGCCTGGCTCCTTGACCATTACACTACTCTCTTTTCTCTGGTGACTGCTTGCTAGCCTGGCTCCTTGACCACTACACTACTCTCTTTTCACAGTAGAGGTGTTCTTCATGACCCAAAAGCTCTCTACACACGCAGGGAGCCTCAGCATTGGTCAGGGAGTGACAGGATGGAACCGCAGCATTGGTCAGAGTGCGACAGGATGGAACCGCAGCATGACGTGGGGTGTTCCGAGGGGAACGTCCAATATGTGCGATTGTGCAGCAGATTGTGCCGTATTGACAGCAATACGGGTACTTTTTTATCGAAGACAATGTATTTATGGAGTTCACTTCAATATGGGAATAAGGACAGCTTCTTAAAGGTCAGGCCAGGCATTGTAATCCAATACTCATGTTAAATAGTATTCCTTTAGAGTAGTCATACAACCCTTTGCTTCACAGGCATGAAAGAGAGGGATGCAATTCAACTGCTTTCAATTATCCACAACCATTTGTCAGAATCACAAAATAAAGGTTAAAAATAAATCAGCAAAAGGTTTATACTAAAAGAATGGCTCCGCCCCACAGCGCCAACACTTCCTGTGAACGTGTCAAACAGCAACACTTTCGCAGCCAAATCCCCTGAGCTACCACATGACGACTCTTTGACAGACTCCTGATTCCCCCGAAACGTTTCCTATTTAGATAACTGCCACTAAATGACTCAATTCACAGAGAATACAACAGAGCTCTGTCTAGCAGCGACTCGGTGTGTGTGAAAGCACGCAGGACACAGGCCGCATGTGAGTGTGTGAGTGTGTGAAAGCACGCAGGACACAGGCCTCATTTGAGTGTGTGAAAGCATGCAGGACACAGGCCGCATGTGAGTGTGTGAGTGTGTGAAAGCACGCAGGACACAGGTCTCATGTGAGTGTGTGAGTGTGTGAAAGCACGCAGGACACAGGCCGTATGTGAGTGTGTGAGTGTGTGAAAGCACGCAGGACACAGGCCTCATGTGAGTGTGTGAAAGCATGCAGGACACAGGCCGCATGTGAGTGTGTGAGTGTGTGAAAGCATGCAGGACACAGGCCTCATGCGAGTGTGTGAAAGCATGCAGGACACAGGCCTCATGCGAGTGTGTGAAAGCACGCAGGAGGACACAGGCCTCATGTGAGTGTGTGAGTGTGTGAGTGTGTGAGTGTGTGAAAGCACGCAGGAGGACACAGGCCTCATGCGAGTGTGTGAAAGCATGCAGGCCTCATGTGAGTGTGTGAAAGCATGCAGGACACAGGCCTCATGTGAGTGTGTGAGTGTGTGAAAGCACGCAGGACACAGGCCGTATGTGAGTGTGTGAGTGTGTGAAAGCACGCAGGACACAGGCCTCATGTGAGTGTGTGAAGCATGCAGGCCTCAAGTGAGTGTGTGAAAGCACGCAGGACACAGGCCGTATGTGAGTGTGTGAGTGTGAAAGCACGCAGGACACAGGCCTCATGTGAGTGTGTGAAAGCATGCAGGCCTCATGTGAGTGTGTGAAAGCATGCAGGACACAGGCCTCATGCGAGTGTGTGAAAACATGCAGGACACAGGCCTCATGCGAGTGTGTGAAAGCACACAGGTGTAAACACTGTTTTTATGCTACTGTGTGTTGGCTGTATTACTTGTAATTACATGCTTGACCAAAGCCTTACATTCTGCAAAATTATATTCATATGTAATTCCAACTAACGACCAGCCTCAGCAGGCATTCATCCCTTCACTGGCAGACTGAATTCAAGAGACCATGTTAATTCATTTACTTTGTAGATCTCCAGTGATGCCCTTCTCACTTCAGTCAAGTCTGTTTTTCATGCAACATCTTTCATGGACATCCAAAACCTTTATCTAATAAGAGAGCATAACAGCCTGGAAGACTTATTCAGAATGTCAGAAGCACTTTAGCACTCAGTGAGTGTAGAGTAAGCATGCAGCTGCTTCTCAACAAAGCTTTCAAAACCAGCGCACGTGTTTAATCATGGAGGTATACTGAATACCATTGCATTTTTACCATCACACATGTTTAATCATGGAGGTATACTGAATACCATTGCACTTTTACCATCCCATGTGTTTAGTCATGGAGGTATGCTGAATGGTTGCCATGGAGGTATTCTGAATGGTTGCTATGTCAAGTGTAGCCTCATATCTGAGGTCAGCACATGAGATTGCTAGTGGAGAATCTCCCTTGATTAAGCCCTTGCAGATTGTATAGGATTCAGATTTTGATTAAAAAAAAAAAAAAATACACAAAAAGAAAACTGTTTTATTTTCTAGTGTCTGGCAAGATATTGCAGTTCACCATGATCAGCTGAAAAATATAAAATTATAGCTTTGTCACCTGTGAAACAATAGCTATTCCACACAATGCCACAACAAGCCATGAATATCAACAATCAAAAGGGTTTGTTGATAAATTATTGATGTTTTCAATCTTGAACAGAGATATCACTCAGAATAACAAATGTATCAAGTTTACTTTATACCTGTGCCCAAGTAGCTCTCCCCCCGGTGATACACACACACACATACATACACACACACACACACACACACACACACACACACACACACACACACACATAGTTACACACACAATCACACACACACACACACATAGTTACACACACAATCACACACACATACATACATACACACACACACACACACACACACACACACACACACACACACACACACACACATAGTTACACACACAATCACACACACATACATACACACATACACACACACAATCACACACACACACACACACACACACACACACACACACACACACACACACATAGTTACACACACAATCACACACACATACATACACACATACACACACACACACACACACACACACACACACACACATACACACATAGTTACACACACAATCACACACACAATTACACACACAATTACACACACACACACAATTACACACAAACACACACACACACATATAATTACACACACAATCACACACACAATCACACACACACACACACACACACAATCACACACACAATTACACACACAATTACACACACACACACACACACACAATTACACACACACACAATTACACACAAACACACACACACACACATAATTACACACACAATCACACACAAACACACACACACACATAATTACACACACAATCACACACACAATCACACACACGCACATACACACACAAACACACATACACACACACACACACACACACAGTTACACACACAATCACACACACACACACACACACACAATTACACACACAATCACACACACAATCACACACATACACACACACATAATTACACACACAATCACACACACAATCACACACACACACACTTACAAGTGTGGCAGGTGGCTCCAACGTATCCTGTTCCGTCACATGTGCAGCTGAAGCTGTCCCAGGTCTGTGTACACCTGCCTCCATGCTCACAGTGGTTTGGCATACACCTGGCAAGACAGCAACATCAGTCAGATCAATCAGTATAGCATACACCTGGCTAGGGATGTAACGGTATGAAAATTTAACCTCACGGTTATAGTGATCAAAATGATCACGGTTTTCGGTATTATCACAGTATTTCTAAAAGTGTGTTCAATATGTTCAGAAAGCATTGATAGGCCTACACAAGCTGAAATAGTTTCAAAAAGTGTCCCGTTCACTTTTTTCTTCATGCTTAATTGGCTATGTGCTTATAGCTTAACTTACCCTACCATAACTTGGAGTTTGCTATTTCTGTTATTTGGATGCAATGAGTGAGACCAAAGTAAGCGTTCAAAATAAAACTTTAGGCTACTGTATTCTCCTGATAACGTGACTGGAATGGATTTAATGTGGACGCAAACATAAAAAGACGCAGAGTGGCTACATGATACAGTGCACATTTTGCGGTGAAAATGTTCCGCCTTTTAAAATCAGATGTAGCCTAATCCGAAGTGTACAGTAGTTAAAACCATCAATTAAGCAACAGAATCAGTAGGGTACCAGTTCTGTTTCATTGTACCAGGCCTACTGTATGTCAAAAGCAGACTCGGATGAAGCTGGAAAAAATTAAACACACAGTTTCCACACCGCGGTAATCAACCGTGATAATTATGATATTTGAAAAGAAAACGGTAATTGTTATCGTCAACATTTTTATCGCGGTTTACCATTATACCGGTAATCGTTACATCCCTAAAGTCAGATCAATCAGTATAGCATACACCTGGCAAGACAGCAACATCAATCAGATCAATCAGTATAGTAGTATGGCAATACAGCAACATCAATCAGATCAATCAGTATAGCATACGTCTGGCAATCACATCAATCAGTATAGCATACACCTGGCAATCAGATCAATCAGTATAGCATACACCTGGCCATCAGATCAATCAGTATAGTAGTATGGCAATACAGCAACATCAATTAAATCAATCAGTATAGTAGTATGGTAATATAGCAAGACTGGGCCGGCCGTGGGCAATCAATCAGATCAATCAGTATAGCAGTATGGCAATATAGCACTGCTGTTCTTCATGTTCATCAATTCAAATGATCTTCTATGTTCACACTATTCAATCATTAGCAGTATGTACAATACAAATGCCATTCTGAAATTGAATTGCATCTTGAGGCAATCAGGCAAGATTTCTGTCTTGGTGCATATGAGCTTGATAATGAAGATATGGCATTCCATTAGCTTTCACAGGTCCACAAAATAACAAGAAAGTGTGATTGACAATGGAACGTTCCTCAGAGATATCAAATCAAGGATTGTTTCTGATAAAACTTTGTCCAACTCACACTAAGGGGATGTAAGCGTTCAATAATAGCACTTGCCAGAATGTGTCAGTTTGCTCTCTATCCTTTTTCTGAGTGTGATTTTGTCAAGTGGTGACAAGTCTTTGCATCTTCAAGCAATGACAATAAGGCTATATAAATAGATACAAATGCTAGCGTCTCATCAAATAACCTTCACATCTCTGCTTGAATTTAAAATCTGAGAATACTATGTGAGATAAATGCTCACACAGAGATCGGTGCTCTCGAACTACAAAGCGAGAGAGAGGAAGAGCAATGAGTGTGTAATTCCCATAACGTATTCACAATAAAGATTAAGAGTTTTACACCATACAGCTCTCCCATACCTATAACCTTTATCTGGGTCTTCAGTGAATTCTTCATTAAAGCTCAAGTTAATGCAATTTTGACTTCACTGGAACACCACCAACCCCCCCAATGATTCGTATTTGGCTACAGCCTTCTTCAAAGGTGTGATAAATTAGCAGAAGGATCAAAAGGAATGTTTGAGGAGGGGGTGGGGGTGGTGGAGGAGTGTTCTGTTAAAGTTCTCCTCCGTAAAAGAGAAAAAGATTTTCCAGTTGCTGCCATTACACTCTTCCCTATTTCAAATCAAATGCTACTACACACCTTCCCATGGCCTGCAATCAGTTACTACTGCACACCTTCCCATGGCCTGCAATCAAATGCTACTGCACACCTTCCCATGGCCTGCAATCAGTTACTACTGCACACCTTCCCATGGCCTGCAATCAAATGCTACTGCACACCTTCCCATGGCCTGCAATCAGTTACTACTGCACACCTTCCCATGGCCTGCAATCAAATGCTACTGCACACCTTCCCATGGCCTGCAATCAAATGCTACTGCACACCTTCCCATGGCCTGCAATCAAATCAATTACTACTGCACACCTTCCCATGGCCTGCAATCAAATGCTACTGCACACCTTCCCATGGCCTGCAATCAAATGCTACTGCACACCTTCCCATGGCCTGCAATCAAATCAATTACTACTGCACACCTTCCCATGGTCTGCAATCAAATGCTACTGCACACCTTCCCATGGCCTGCAATCAAATGATCGGACCCACCTTACCTATTTCAAATCAATTGCTACTGCACACCTTCCCATGGCCTGCAATCAAATGATCGGACCCACCTTACCTATTTCAAATCAATTGCTACTGCACACCTTCCCATGGCCTGCAATCAAATGATCGGACCCACCCCATGGTGATTATACTTGTAAAGGACTTTGTCCCAGTGGAATATTACCAGAGCGGATCTCCAGAGAGACTGTTAGCATGTGGACTTGTCCACTCCAGAGAGACTGTTAGCGTGTGGACTTGTCCACTCCACTCTCTCTGACGTGGTCGTCCTGGCTGTCCACCCTTCTGTGACGTTTCACACTAATTACGTTTCTGGGCTCACTGTCCATCTGTGTCTGAATATGTGTGGCAAACTATTTACACTGATGGACTTGCACTGAATGAGTAACTCCACCCTACTATGAGTAACTCCATCCTACTATGACTAACTCCATCCTACTATGAGTAACTCCATCCTATTGATTGACTTGAACTGCATGAGTAACTCCATGCGGGGTGGTACCGACGGCTCAACGCGCTTCTGCTGTGTGGGTGTCTTCAAATGGCGCACACAGTTAAACACAACGAGCAGAGGTGGCGATCGAGATGCTCTTATGGTTGCAGTCGTCCCTAAAGGACCCAATGAGTCACTGCGGTTTTAATATTTTCTGATTCAGCCCACTATTTATCATCTTCAGGCGCAGAGGAAAGGCAGTATATTCTAATAAGGCAACATTCACCAACCACGACGAAACGTTCTGTTTAAGACTAATGGTCTGGACCAAAGGCTCCTACTTTACAACCCCCCACCCCCGTGCTTCCAGACATTTTCCAGCCGTATCCATGAACCCAAACAGCACAGCGTCGGGGAGCACACACCGGAGCGCCCGATCCAGAGTCTGTAAGCGCGCTGGAGCTCGACTGACAGGCCAGGGCAATCCAGCCCGTCTCGGCCGAGCTAAGGGAGAAATGCTAAAATTAGCATGGCATTCATATGGAGGAGGAGAGGGCAAGGGGCGACAGCAGCCGCTGCATTCAGAGCAGAGTGAGAGGAGTGGAAGGAAATGTATGATTGAGAGCGAGGGACCCGAGACCACGGCCTCGTCTCTTCTCCCTGTTTACACCGCAGGGCCTTGCTTTGGTAACAGGAAGTGACAGTTATATAATGCAGCTATTACGGACAATGAGACAGAAAGAAGGAAAGAAAGAAGGAAAGAAAGAAAGAAAGAAAGAAAGCAAAATTAAAAAAAAAAATAAAAAAACAGGGCCGTAATGGCTTAGAAAGCCAGCAGCTGATTGCAAAGAGATGACACCGTATAACCTGTGTTTCCTGGGAGATGGGCATGATGGCTCTCTTAAATCTTACGGCTGGTTGTCGTGTCATGCCTCACATCACGCTTATTCATGAAACGTCAGATTAAGAGAAATCCAGTTTCAGCCCACTTCTAATGCACATTAAAAAACAGCTGAGAGTGACGTGCCGGAAAATGGCAGGTCTTCTAACAGGAGCTAAAGGGCAGCCAATGTGCAAGAGGTGTATTAGAAAGCTGAGCTTTAGTGAGGGCTGTGCTGATGGGCTCAGGGAGGGATGCAGGGCACAGCTAAGCTCAAGCCTCAGGAGAGCTGAGGCAGGCCCTATTCTTTACACATATTGTGTTGTACACCCAGACACATCGAATGAACGAGCTGGATTACAACATCAACATGATGAATGCTAACACAAAATCGATACAACAGTGACTGAGCATTCTCCTTCCAGCGCTCTGTAATGAGGACCTCGGAACTCCAGAGGGAACATCGTTAGAATATCAGCGACGGGCAGAGGGAAATTCTAGAATCCTCGCCTCACCTTAATTACAGTAACGGAACCATTGTGAATTAAGGACAGAAATAGCTGCACTCTCAGAACAATCCAATCGGAGACACACCATTTCACTGAATAACAGCAGGACGGAAAGAGATCTCCCTTTCAGACCAAACAGGAAAAGAAGTAGACAAGACTAAAACAAAGACCTGCAGTTAGCATAAAATGAAGTGCAGCAAAATGGCACATTGCATATTCTGTGACTCATCAACGCAAATGTCTATTGTCCTAACGAGAATGTCTCACGCGGGCATGTCTTCACATTGCACAACACAAACAAGTGCGATGATCAGAGACCATTAGGATATTTTCAGTATCAAATGGATGTTTCTATCTAGGGACCAGCTATTTCCACATCTAAAGTCTCATCAGAAGTTATTTAACACGCTGACGCAAATCAAAGTGGCTGCTCTGAACTAGCCTGCAGATGTGCCTTGATGATTGCAAATTACAACAATGGAATTATACTATCAACTAATGAAGGATTTAATTGAACTAGGAGGAGGTCAGGTAGATATTGAATTACTTAAGAGATTATCTGATTAGTCATTATTAAATGCCAGCTGTTGCTTAACTATTGCTTTGCCTTGACATACAAGCCGAGTATTTTTTCTCATCATTTCATAATGGTACGTCTCTAAAAATGTATTAGGTGGAAACAACCGTACACACCTACTATAAAACCAGCATCCATCCATAGAGAAAAAAATCTCCCTCTACATTTCTCCGGGACAACAACATGAAATTAAACTAAAAGTGGGTTTAAATATTCTGAGAAGGCTTCTGAGAATTCTATGGACCAAACTTCCTCTGTGGGGGTAAAGGAAAGGTCTTACGTTTAGGAAGTTAAGAAGAAATATATGTGATTTAACTGATACCTATGACACAGTAATAAAAGCACATCCAGGTCTCCTGAGCTATTAAAGATCCGTCTTCAAGAACTCATTTCTCCTGTGGTCAGGTAAGCATAACAATATTACATTTATGAGGACAAACAGCCCTCCTTTAACTCTGTGTTCTCGTGTCCAGGTAGGTGTACAATCTGAGGACCATCTGGCTATGAGGCTAGTAACTGTCAAAAGTAAAAATTCCTTTGTTCAGTTCAAAAACATGCAAAACCCAAAACTCAACCTTTTCTATTTACATAAGCACATGTTCTTGCACATTGTTTCCATGGACGCATGAGAGCACAGAATGAGAGATGAGAAAGGGGGCGGAAGGAGAAAAGATCATCAATCAGAATTTTGAATTGGAACCTGAGAATACAGACTGGGTTCCCAGAACAGAGAGCAGCGTAGCGTCAACGTGCAGGCTATGTGGAGTGTGGGCTGTGCCAGGGGGGACAACACGGACTTGACTGCTGAATGCTCCTCCATGTGCCTTGGACTCTCACGATGGCAACATGTCCAAAATACTTTTCAGGTGCTTCACTCTGTTGCACAAATAATGTGTGTAATATCTAACAACTTGCATAGAACTATTATAGGCATGCGTTTAGAGGATCTCATGTATTATGATATGTGCCTTAATTTAATTCTAGTGGAGAATTTTCATGAAAATACATGTCAGAGTGCCACACATGTGACAGGTCTAGTTTTAGTCTAGTTCTACAGTTCCAGCATAGCTGTGTCCTCTGAAATCTGTAATCATTCAGATGAGGCTAGAGATTTGAACTATTTCAGTCTTTCAGTATTTCTAGCATTCAAAGCAACTGATCGTGCCTGTGTGCCATTTAAACAGCGCATCATCACAGACAAACACACACAAGCGCAACCAGCGCATAGCTAATCGATCTGCAGATAAGAACAATGAGCACGCCTTGTTCTCTGATTATGAATTGAATATATGCAGCGATGATATTGCCTATTCAAATGAGTTGGGGTGTTGTGTGTGCCAAATGGATTTAGCACATATCTGAGCATCAGCACTGTGGAGGGGAGGGAGAGAGTGTGTGTGTGTGAAAGCATGAGATAGAGACAGTGTGTGTGTGCGTGTGTGTGAGTGAGCGAGAGAGAAAGAGAGAGAAAGAGAGGGAGAGATAGTGAGAGAGAAAGAGTGTGTATGAGAAAGAGCATGAGATAGAGACAGTGTGTGTGTGTGTGTGTGTGTGTGTGTGTGTGAGAGTGAGAGAGAGAGAGAGAAAGAGAAAGAGAAGAAGAGAAAGAAAGAGGGAGAGATAGAGAGGGCCTCAGTGAGGACACACAGGATGAGTACTGTAATTCTGCCTGTTTGACACAAGCTTTACTGGTATTACTCCAACCAGATGCTCCATGTGATCACCACAAAAGCTGCCCAGTGCCCACCTCCCTACAAGGCCTCTCCTTTGTTGATATGGACGACAGCAGCAACAGTGGGAGGCAGTGAGGTCTCTACATCCCATAATATCAATCCCACTCTGAAGAAGCATCATTTTGTGAAAGCTAATGCAAGACAAGGCATACACACAAACACAAAATAAAATCCAGGTGTACATGTAGGCACACCAAAAATGGTGCTTGTTCAAAAAAAAAAAAGCCCTGCAGCGCATAGTGAACACAGCTGGAAGGATTATTGGTGCTTCACTCCCCTCCCTGAAGGACATTTACACCACCCACCTCACCCGCAAGGTGACCACAATTGTAAGTGATGCAAGTCACCCCGCTCACAATTTGTTTGATCTACTGCCCTCTGGGAAGAGGTACAGAAGCCTGCGCTCCTGCACCACCAGACTCACCAAGAGCTTCATACACCAGGCTGTTAGGATGCTGAACTCTCTCCCCCCTCCACCCTCAGCTACATAACATCCTGGACTTTGGACCCACAATGGCTGCCTTGCACTACTCCACTTGCACTACTCCACTTGTACACTTGCACACTTTGCACAATTTGCAACTTGTTGTTGTTGTCCTGTTGTCCTGAAAACACAACACTTCTGCTGCTCTTACTTGCACAACTTGCTTACTTAGGTCAAACAGAACTACCTCAGCCATTTATTGACCTGACTTTGCACTATTATATTGACTGTCTATGCACAATTGCACAATTTCAACCCAATTTTGCTGCTCTTATTTCTTCATTGTATGTGCCTTCTTATTTACTTTTTATTGTTTACTTGAATGTTATGTTTGTCTGTGGACTTAAATTGGTAAAATATGTCTTGTCTTCAACGTGGGATAGTGAGAAACGTAATTTCGATCTCTTTGTATGTCTGGGCATGTGAAGAAATTGACAATAAAGCAGACTTTGACTTTGACTTTGATCTGTGGAATGGGCTGCTAATTAAAATATTAATTAAAATATTAATTAAAATATGTCAAAACAAAAACTGTCCATCAAACTGCACACCCAAAGGGGTTCTTTTTTAATTCTGACAAGAAAAAACGAAAGCTCTATGATACCTGTCGATGATGGCGCACATGTCCAGGCTGACGTTCTCGAACGTTCCCGTCCTGCCCTGCTCCACGGCGTGCAGGTCAGCCAGCTGGTCATCCACGTGGATCAGCTGCATGCAGCCCTGGAAGGCCCGCTGAGTAGGGGACACGTCGGTGCGCTGGAAGTAGCCTGCCAGACACAGAGACAAGAAACAGGAAACAGTCGTTAGAAAAAATGCATCTGATATGGCTGTGCTCGCTGCGAGGGAGATCTATAGGCTCAATTTCACCGCTTGGCATCGATCTCCAGCTCCATATCACAGCATTGTGGAACTGAGGATAATGATCTGAAGGTTTTGATGGAATAGCTTCGACTTTCGCCAAATTTCACTGGTGTGCTTTTATCAACCAACCCCTAGTAACACACACAGAGAGCACGCATGTAGAGCATGGCCACGGGTTTCTGGACAAGAGAGAAAGAGAAAGGGGGGGGGTGTTTTTGTGTGATATTGTGTTGCACGGAAGCACATCTGTGCACGGTTCATTAGAGATATTTACCCATGTGGGTATGTTCCACTGGCAAGGGGCTCTCTGTGCCAGACAGGATATGAAGAATCTAAGCCCTGCAGAGAGTGTAAATCCAGCGGGCTCAACATGCTTACTCCAGGGTAAACAAAACATCCTCGCGCGCAGCTTGCCGCCAGGCCTTCAACACAAAACCCTGTGGGGTAGCGCTCCAACCCTCTGGACATTAATAAGCAGGCAGGAGCATCTGGAGAAATCCCGTCTATTTGCGCCCTCACTGAATCCGTATC
>NC_055973.1:31405520-31460520 GCF_018492685.1 Alosa sapidissima | reverse complement strand
ACACACACACACAGCCTCTGTTCTCTGGGGACTTACCCTGTTTATGAACTGTCTGTTTAACATAAAATATTTATACTGGCAAATGAGCATCTCACTACATAAGAGGTCAATTAACGTGGCTGCTGTAATGCCAGTGTTGTTTGCCAAATTCACCAAAATTCAGCCAATTTATCAGACTAACCTAAAAAGACATTTGACATTTAAAAAGTGATGATGAATCGTCACCCCTGTCATCAATACTGAGCTCTGCTATTTATGATCTTGTTAGATACCGATTATAGAGAAATAAACCTCAACAAGAAAGAACAAAAACAAACAAGCCCACTGATAAACAAGCTTTTTTCCAAACCTCCTCCAAAACATTTGGACAAAGCATCATGGCCATGGTGATGCCGTCAGGCCATTAATTAGAGTCAGCGCTGTGACTGACAGCGTGCCGATAGCGTGGGTGGAGGGGGGGCTGTTTGTGTACACTGAGCCACCTCCACTCTGTCTCATCGGCACGAATATGACCTTGGGAGGAATGGAACTAGGGCAGGTAGGACACATATCAGTCACACTGACAAATCTGACCTACACACACACACACACACACACACACACACACAAACTGAGAGGAAATGCAATGCCAGGAGTGGTGTGAAAGACATATAGCACAAAGGGACGATAGATGATATGACTGCTGCTGTAATGGACACAAGCACACACACACACACACACACACACACACACACACACAGAGAAGAGTCTCATATTCACAGGCGCACACTAACACTCAAACACAGGAGCACACAGCCATGAGTGACAGGCTCCTTATCTTTAGCACACAGACACCCACTATACTCCTGCACCCTTCTTAATATAGCAACCATGGTCATCATACATAAACATCATGCGTTGGCTTCCCTCCCAATCAACATGGCAAAACATGACTGTCCTTCATGAGAAATGACTCAGTAGGAAGGTAAATCTGAGGTCTTCTATCACAGCGTGGGCTCTGATAACTTATTACCCAGATGTTGTGAAAACATAACATTGCTATTCTAAAACAGCTCATTTGGGTTGGGCTTTACTGTAGCACCGCTCACACAGCCTATTTTGCCTTTTAATATTACGCACAATTACACATGGCAGCATGTTTAGCTATGTTTTACAAGCTCTGGTCAAATTAGCAGTGATGTGTATAATGTAATTATGCTCACCTTTTACAGCACTTTTTCAAATCCCTGTTCGTTTTGTTACACACTCTAAGGTTTCAGCTAAACCCTTTCAACAAGATAAACACGTATTGCAATGTTGCTTAATTTGGCGTTAATGGGATTTCAAGTGAAACTGCCTCAAGTTAAATTGCTTTCCTTGCCTCGCTCAATGTTTATATATAGCATCTAAATTGCAACGTTGCACACTAACATTGCATCGTGGATGCACCGAGCTCCGCTTTGCACCAAATGAGAGAGGAAGCCGGTGCTAAGAGGGGCGCCTCGACATCACGGAGAGGACCGGCAGCTGGATGGAGGCTAGTGAACAGATGTAATGAAAAAGCCCCTTGTCATTGGCTGACACCCACGGGCCAATCTGCTCCGCTGATTTGTGCCGGTGACCTTCCCGTCAAGAACACATGAGTGGGCCCGTTCTCCGACTGGCTGATTAGGCCTCTCATTAAATCCAATGTGCTTTGGCCCATATCTCCCTGCGTTACTAACCTCTATCCCGGAAATCACGCCGGCTCGTTAACGCTACCCAGAGCATGGCACACCTGCATGCGTGAGGCATGGGCACGTGACACCACCGCTGCCAACACCGGCGCTCAGTTTTTAGTGAATCCATAATGAACTAGATGTACCGCATAGCGGTACAAAATATGACCGCCGCTCAGTCCTGTACATCCGTTCCGCGAAAATAAATCACACTTCAATTTGTCTCCATATTTTACTCCATCCCCCACTCTTGAAACTTTTGTGTATGCTTGTTTGGCATGCCTGAGTGTGTGTGTGCGGCTGCACAGAAAGTAGCCTACTGGTGCTGAAAAGGTGAATAGATTGTAGAATAGCCAAAGAAGATGTAGCATTGTTATAAAACCTTTAAAATCTCTAAACAATCACAAGTAGGGCAGTTCATCACAGTTAATCCATTGCAACTGGATTGATGAAAGGTCACTTACACCTGTAGGCTACATTGTATTTGGGAAAAGCAAAAGGTATCAGCATAATGTTATTTATTTATTTATAAACAAAAACATCTCTGTCAGTTCCATGCCGTTTTCAACAGCTATTAAAAACAAAGGTAATTTTTGGATGGATGGATTTTTTGTGAATGTTTCTTCTTCTACATAAGATTTTAGTCATCTTTAGTTCATGTAATACTTTATTGTCAATGCACAAATTAAGTAACAGTAGTCTGAAACGTTATTGTTAATGCACAAATTAAGCAACAGTAGTCTGAAACGAAATGCTGTTTTACATCTAACCAGTGGTGCAAATAACTGACATGATGAAATGCGTCGCTAGACTGTTCATACACATTTTAACGGGCCAAAGTTGAAGAGCTGTTGTCCGTTATTGTTCGTGCAAATATAGGCTGATTCATGTTCATTGTGTAACTGAGGTCCATGGCTAGTCTGGCTTTCACAAAACCAAGCTCAATCTTTTAAAAAATCAAAAAATAAATAGAGGGCAGATCAGGCTGGGTTCACCCAGCCTAGTCCATAGGCACCCGATATTGTTTAATTTTCCGATTGAGACATCCACGCTCTGGCTATTCTAAATGCAAAAATGCATCAGGGAGTTATGACAAAACTGTAACTAACAAACTAGATCCTAATAGAAAGCTGTTAGTTTCCCTAAGCTACAGGTAGGCTTATAAAGTAGGCCTATTTACAACATAAATTGTCAATAGGCTATGCTGGCGACACAAATAAAATCTCCTTTGGAAACCAATGGCTTACGCCTTACAGTATCAAGCGGACTTAAACTGCCATATCGTGGCGAAAAGTTGTAATAACATTCACGCAGCTCCATGAGTCAAGGAAAGCGCGAATGAAGTAGCCACTTCTAAGTGGAACCCACTACACAGTAGCTTAAGGTGTGTTGCCAAAGTAGCCATAATGAAATGAAGGTGTCATTGTTTGGATACTTCACACACACGTGCTTTTTAATTTCACAGACTACAACTACCAAGCTGGAATCAAAGCACATCGATTCCCCTCTCACACCCTGCACGCACAAAATAAACAGGCGTCTCAGTCTCACGCATGTATAGGCAACTGTATCAGACCGGTGAAACGTTGGTAAATCTTCCATTGCACAGAATGATTTTGTAGCACGTGCAACAAATGACAGTCGAAAGATACAATTACAGTGCTGCTATCAATTTGCTTGGTATAACCGCATTTATAGTTTTCTACAAATGCAATCAATCAAATTGGCCTCCATCACTCAACCAACGCTAACGGTAACATTACCTAGGTCCTTATTGATATTATAAGATTAACGTACCTGCAGTAAAAACCAAGCATGTCCGATAAACATCCTCAGATTTATTTCGGCTTCAAGAAGAAATGGGAATTACATTTCATGTGTCCATCATCCGGTAAACTACAGTCCTTGTAGGAAGCGTCCATTGTTTTTTCCAACCCACTTTAACTTCCAACAAAATTACGTCTCACTGCAACGATGCGCCATCTAGTGGACAAACGACTACTTATCGCCAATACTGGAAATGCAGCCATGATGATGGTGATGAATATTTATTTTGGCTTTCTTTTAATCCTACTGAATTTGTAATTATGTATCGGCCGTTCTAATACCGATAGTATGTGGGTGCCTGTGTGTGTGTGCATGTGTATATGTTTGCACCGCCATCTACAGGCCAATGAGTGTACAGTCACTAAATGTACACATAACCTAATTTTTTTTAGACCCCCCCATGGATGAAATTCTACGAAACTTGGCATACCCCCAGAGAATGCCAGGTCAATCATACACATACAATTTGGTGCAGTTCTGAACATCTTAACTGAAAATAGGGGCGATTAAAGCAGAATAATATTGCATTTTCATTTTTTACCGGGGGGGTGCAAATCACAAATGAGTGATTATGGGCCAGATTGATGTGGGCCCTTGAGACCAACATACCATAAAAGATTCTTCATCCTCAGTGCCACGGTTCAGGTAGTTATTTAGGAAAAACTGCTTTTTTTGCGGTTCGGGGGGCCCAAACCCGGGGGGGGTGGGGGGGGGGGGGGGGGAGTGGCCCCCGGGGACGAAACAAAATTTTTCCGTAAAAATTGCCCCGGTGGTTCGGTGTCCCGGGTATCGTTGACCAAAAATTCAGGAAGTAGATGACAATCCCTATATGACCGCTTCGCTAGCGGCGGTCATAATAAATGGTATTCAGATGTGGCGCCCGCGTCGCGGCGAGTCCTTGACATATGGTGCTTGGTGGCAGCTCATTAACTTTTGAGAAGTTAAGCACAACTCATGAGTTGTGTTTTTAAGACTGGAAGAACAATGATATCAAGGACATAGAGAGAGAGAGAGAGAGAGAGAGAGAGAGAGAGAGAGAGGGAGAGAGAAAAACCCTGTAAGGTGAAGTCAAGGTGTCCTAGAGCTCTCCTCTCCACAAGGAGAGAGAGAGAGAGAAGAGGAGAAAAATCAGCGGTAAACAAATTAGACGGCTCAAGCATATCTCCTATTTTCCAGGAAATAATAACGACGGATGAGGAAGCATTGATTGACAATTACAATATTTCTCCTGAGCCCATCCATCATCCGCACAGGTGGAACCAAGCAGTCCAGGATGTAGGGGAGACAGTCGAGAAGCGCGTGTGTGTGTGTGTGTGTGTGTGTGCGTGTGCGTGTGCGTGTGCGTGTGCGTGTGTGTGGGTGTGGATGAGACAGATGGAAGAAAGAAAGAGATAAAGAGAGACAAGCAGAGAGAGAGAACGCCTAAATGAGACGGAGAGATAAACAGAGAGGGAGTGAGAGAGTGAAGGATGAAATGCTTTTTTTTATCTGCTTTTATAGGTCGTCATGTGTAAATGTCGCCAGGGCGCCACTCACGGAGACCCACACTGCCAGCCTCACTTATTTGCTGCCTTTCAGAGATAAGTGAGGCAGATAAAGCTATCAGCCGCCCCAACAGGGACAGGCAGGCGGTGGGATAGCACTAGTCACGTCGGGCAGTGTGGTGGAGTGGAGGGAGGCATAGGTTGCACTTTGCATATATCCGGAGATGCCAACAGCATTATCATCTCCATGCTGATGGTAGAGTGACTGGAAAGAAGACTGGAGACCGTGGGATGACCAAAGGGTAGGATGACCAAAGCCATGACATCATAAAGCCCGAATTCTAAAAGCGGGCAGCTTGACTATTATCTTCTGAAGCTTGGAGTTGATAGACATTAGTGGACTGACTGCTTGCTTGATGTAGCCAGGAGCTTCTAATATATTACAGTACACATTCACTATGTCCAACAGCTGAGCTATTAAAACCGAATTAACATATTTTTGATGTCAAATATCTGGTCTGGCATTTGCTCAGCAACTTGAAAGCTTTATGAAATCTCATTTCAATACACCCTGAATTGTATTGTTATATACTGTTATCTTTTGAACATTTTTTAACTTTCAAAAAATCTCCTCTTTAAACTTTACCCATGCATTCCAACAATGAAAGCTTCTTCATCCTCTCTTGGTGTCTCCGCTTCCACTTTCTAGCCCAACTTAAGTTTGAGAATAAGCTCGTCATCTTCCTTGATCTTCTTAGGGGGGGGGGGGGGGGGGGGGGGATCAGAACACTACAGGGATTCTCCTGACACTTCCTGCCTCTCCGGCTGCCAGCGTTTCATGTAGCGTCTTCAAGAAGTGCAAATTAAATCTGAACGACGTCTCTCCCTGCACATTATCAGACGAGAACGCCTTGCCGACGGCAGGCCATGTCAGCCGATGTCAGACTGTATCCGGCCCGCAGGTCTGTGTATCCTGGGGTGTGGAGAGTGTTACGGCAGAGAATCTCTTCGTGGTTTCTTACCTCCGAAGTGGTAGGAGCCTCCAGTGGTGATCTGGATTGGGGTGTTGGTGCGCACGGCCGACGACTCGTCGCCGTCGATGGTCAGCATGACGGAGTTCTCTTTGGCCAAAAACCGGACGTCGTGCCACTCTCCATCACTGAGTGCAGAGCCTGTAAAGTTCATATTATTCAATCTTAGTCAAAATACACTGTGTTTCTTATACATTGTGTTTTACAGATTAGGACAGATTTGGGCTCTTTTCCTATACAGTATATGGATTAAACATAGTCCTAGACTTGAAGCTCAGTGGAAATCTCCAGTTCTCAGTTTTCAGTCCAGGGCAAGGCTTAATCCATCTATGGGCAGCTGTCTTATAAGTGCATTCAGCTTTATTGAAATAACATTTATACAGTAATTCTTTTATTAATCATTGCTGCTGATGACTCTGGCCATGTGTGACCATAAGCACGCCTGAGAGACCGGCCAAGGCATGCTCATTTTGTCATCAAATGGATCAATAGGTTGATGGGCACTAGAACAGTGTGTTACTTGTGGGGGTTTCAGTCACCGTTAAAGACAGACCCTGAGTCCAGGTGAACAGTTCAGCTGCGTTGCTGATTTGACAGTACCGATCAATGGATCACCCATCATGTTATTTCGTCCAATCCAATCAGGAAGGCCAAGAAGCCATTAGCGTGTGCTGTCCACTCCGCCGCTGGCTTGGGGCTCTAAAGAAGTGACCCCGTTTCGACACTGCCCCCATCTGAGGACCTCTGGTGACCAAGCTGCCATGATCGGTTGTCACGCACCACAAAACAGGAACAGATCCCGTGTGCTCTGCTGGCCGTGTCCTGAGCGGAGTGGGCAGCGGAGATCACCGGCCACGGAGTGCGGCCACAGACCCCGCGCGTCCTCCCACACACAGGGCATCGGGAGCAGGGGCTGCTGGGACATTACTAACGCCCGCGCGTCCTCCCACACACAGGGCATCGGGAGCAGGGGCTGCTGGGACATTACTAACGCCCGCGCGTCCTCCCACACACAGGGCATCGGGAGCAGGGGCTGCTGGGACATTACTAATGGCCGCGCGTCCTCCCACACACAGGGCATCGGGAGCAGGGGCTGCTGGGACATTACTAACGGCCGCGCGTCCTCCCACACACAGGGCATCGGGAGCAGGGGCTGCTGGGACATTACTAACGGCCGCGCGTCCTCCCACACAAGGGGGCTTCGGGAGCAGGGGCTGCTGGGACATTACTGACGCACGTGCCGCACAGAGCTTCCTCTTTGTTCGTTTCTTTGTGCCTGCTGTCCATCAGCGCCATACAGGGTGTCCTGCTACATTATGTGCTTGCACAATTGTGTGACACGTCTGTTGTGAGCAGTGGACGGCGATCCAGGCGAAATGGCCTGCCAGTCACAGGGGCGTATATCTGAACCATGAATCAAATGATACAGGGGTCGGGCAACCATGGAATCTCAATGGATTTCACAGGGGTCAAGATGTACAGGGTATAAATCACTCAAAGCAACAGGTTCATACCTTCAACAGGTATTTTCAAGAATTCATTCGGTGATCCAAATCCAATGCATTTTTTGTCCGATTCATCAAATTGCTCAAAGTGTCCATGATGTGTGTGTACTTTTAAAATCCTCACTGACATTATGGAGAGGTTGACCTGATCAACCATTTGAAATAATGCCATCAACAGTAATGCAATAGCAATATGCCCCATTTTGTCGGACATATCAAAAATAAAAAGGCGTTAATAGCTTTGGCCTTTCCACGTGTGTCTGTCTGCTAAAGGGTGCAGAGCATGCGGCCAGCAGGACTCCGGCTAATGATGCCTGATGTGTGTTTTGTGTCCTTTGTGCTCAGTTGCCCGCGCCCATCAGAAAAGCCTCGTCAAAGGGAGAGGGTAATTACAGTCTGTTCGTGTGAAAGGGCAAAGTGCCCCCTGTCCCCCAGGGCCAGCCTCCGCCTCCCAATGTGGGAGAGGTGGTGGTCATTACCCGCCAATGCTGATTAATTAGCCGAGGATGAAACCCCCCGTTAGCACCGTGTAGGTGTTCCGTCCGCCGGGCGACTCAGCGGCGGCTTTGCAACACTAATCATTCCCCCGCCCAGTTAATCAATGGGGCTGCTCTCAAATAAAAACCTTCCTCTTCAACGCATGGTGTTGTTGTTGTTGCTCTTATTGCTGTTGTTGTTGCTGCTGTTTTTGTTGTTGTTGTTGTTCTCTGTGGTGTGATTGCACTGATAATGACCACAGGGGACAGTAAAATATCTCTGCTTTATTAATTGGGTGCAGGAAATGGTGCCCAGGGGATTCTGAACGCTGCACAGGTGAATATTAGTCCAGATGTTGATGATGTGTGTGGAGAAAGCGGGGGCGACATAACACACAAAAGGTTCTTTTTTTTCTCCCTGGATGATTTTAAAGAGCGTTCTAAAGATGACCTTTCAAGAGTAGCTACAGCTATTGGGGCAATTATGGATATTGGGGCAATTATCCAAAGCAGAGATGTGTTGCCAATTTGTCAATAGTCAATATGGTGCGTTTGCATGTCCAATGTTTACTGTAGATGGCTTAGAAGATTGAAACAGGCTTGCACTGCTCTTTTTCTGGGAGACTCGTGTTTTGAAATGATGTCATCCAGAAGAATTCTCTTCTGGATGAGTTTCTCCAACCGGCGTTGGAGCACTGGCTGACACCAGCTCATGATTAATGAAGGGCTGCTCCCGTACACAGCACACAGAGTGGCTCGGTAACAAGAAGCCTCTGCTTTTCTATGAATCATTTCCTGTCTTGATGTGGTAGAGAGTGTAGTCCAGTCTGAAAAACGCCTCACTTTTTCAGCTGAATGGAGAACTAACAAATATAATGGATGAGGTCCTTGAGAAAAGGAACATTTGAGAGCAAAGAGGAACATCTATTATTGCAAATGCTTGCCACTGACTCAACAAATAGAGGGAAGGAAGGTTTTCTTTTTATTTAATCTCCTTAACCAGCGATGTGCTCTGAAGGTACCATGAGGTCATTGATTTAATGACTACTCTCCATCAAGTGAAAAGCATCCTGTGGTAGGCCAGCTGTCATTTTCTTCTGAAGTAATGCAAAATCCAGACAGTACAGTGAGTTCTTAAGTACTGTGAGTACTGTAGGTGTTTTGACCATAGATAGAGAAGCCTAGAGCCACATTGGCCTCTTGAAGGTATGTCGACGATGCTGCCATCTTACTGTGGTAGTCTATTAAAGGTGTTGTCTTACTGAGCGAAATGAATGGAAGTGAATTTGGAAACAGCACCGTAGGTTGTGTGCAAATCGTTGTACATACTAGACATGTATGTGATAGTCTACTAAAGGTGTTGTACATACTAGACATGTATGTGGTAGTCTATTAAAGGTGTTGTACATACTAGACATGTATGTGGTAGTCTATTAAAGGTGTTGTACATACTAGACATGTAATTGGTAGTATATTAAAGGTATTGTACATGTCATATCTGATAGTCTATTAAAGATGTTGTACATACTAGACATGTATGTGGTAGTCTATTAAAGGTGTTGTACATACTAGACATGTATGTGGTAGTCTATTAAAGGTGTTGTACATACTAGACATGTAATTGGTAGTATATTAAAGGTATTGTACATGTCATATCTGATAGTCTATTAAAGATGTTGTACATACTAGACATGTATTTGGTAGTCTTTTAAAGCTGTTGTACATACTAGACATGTATGTGGTAGTCTATTAAAGGTGTTGTACATGTCATATCTGATAGTCTATTAAAGGTGTTGTACATGTCATATCTGATAGTCTATTAAAGGTCTTGTACATACTAGACATGTATTTAGTAGTCTATTAAAGGCTTGCCTGGTAGAGAACATCAGTAGTGACCATTAAGAGAAGGCAAACCTAACGTCAGTGAGGTATGGGTTTGCTGTGTATTCAAGGCAATTGATAATAATGCAAATAGGAAATGTAACATTACTCATTTAGTATTTTCCTCCACATAAATGGTGTTGAATAATCCAGTTTTACTTGTAGTTTATCTACCCCTAAATGTAAAAAACATTCATGGTCATCGGTTGAGAAAATGCATATGTTTGAGGGTACAAGTTTGAGAAATAGGTGGTATATGGACTGCCATTCCGACTAGTCTAGTTCCATGGAGCTGTGATCGGGGTGCAGGGTCATTGCCCCAAATGACCCTTGTTTTGGTTCCAATGTTTATTGCCCCAAATGACCCTTGTTTTGGGTCCAATGTTTATTGCCCCAAATGACCCTGGTTTTGGTGACTGCTCGCTCCCTCTGCTTCTGTTAAATATGTCTGGAATATTGCATATGCTGCACAAATAATACTGTATGTCTATATGTCTATATATATAATATTTATAAATGTGGTATAATAAAAGTAAGACATTGCTTGATGTTACACAAAGTTGCCCAGTTTCTGTTAAGCAGCACATATCTAAAATGTCCCAACTGTATGCTGAATCACTGTGGAATTCTGAGCTGTAGCATTCTAGAGTGTTCCAAAACCCATTTCCAGCACCACGGACAGCGGCAGTGCAAGGCCAGCATCACGCAGCCGAGACCTCACTGCTGCCAGTGCTCATCTTCCCTGGAGCCCAGCTTTCAACCCTGCTGGAGCAAATGGCCCATCAGCCTGCAATACAACCTGCCCTCATCCCCATGGCCCTCTACTAGATATAGATAGATACTGTATCTATATTTATATTTTGGTGGCCAAGGGGTCACCGAACAGAAACACTTCATGTCAAACACCCTCCTAAAATCGTTTCTTTTTTTCTTGGCTGGAGGGGCTAGAGATGAGAGGCTGCTCTGTCCACCAGCACAGAAAGACCTGTTGGGCGTCAGCCTCTGCATTCAAACAGGGACCGACCTGACACTCCTCAGCCCCAAGGAGAGACCAAGCAGTGCTTACAGCCATGATGGACTCAGACACTCAACACTACGCAGGTCATGAACCCCTGGTGTTTCGTGATGACCAGTTGTCCTACATGGTCACAGCCGTCCTTCCAAACAGACAAAGACATCCTGCTTTTAGAAGGACATGTTGTTTTTTTATGACAACAAACATGGTAGCAGTTGCAAAGAATTTCCTCAGATATTCATATTATTTTCATGTCATGTCATAGCTGTCAAAAGGATTTAAAAACAAACTGTCACAAATTGAAATGTTAATCTTGAAACACTTGTTCAGTTTAAAATGGTGAGAATTGTACAATACTAACTCAATAATACATTAAACACATAACATCTCTTCATAAAAATTCCCCCAGTCAAATCAAATCAAAACAAATCAATATCTGCACACAGTTATGTCAGACTCAAGCTGGTGATATGGTAAAGACGAAACAAGCAGGTTTGTGATGTAACAGAGGGGTGAAGGACAGTGTGAGACGTCTCCGTCACATACTGCAATACTCTCAAAACACAGTCAACAAGTTATGATTCAACAAAAATGGGGACCGAAGTTAACAGAACAGTGGGTGTAAAATGCAAACATTCTTTGATTGCTTTGAGGTGACCAGAGAAACAGCTTCTGTTTCAGAGGTTCAAAGAGGTCCAGACCGCGGCCTTGGAAGTAACTACTTTCCTACTGCACACAAAATCGAATTGATTTCTGAAGCTGTCTTTGAAGATCAACTGATAAAAAAATAGGACCAAAGTGGACTTTAAAGTCACACAGAAGTACAACAATTGGGGTTAAAAGCGGTTGAAAGGCCATTTTAACAAGGATTTTAAAGCTGTTTTTTTTTTCTTCTTTTAAGTCCAGCGTATTACTATCCTCGCTCAGCAGCCAATTAGCTCTCTCTAGCTGCTCGGTGGTAAATCATGTTAACTTTAGTCCTGCATTCGCATTATTGGCAATGTAAAATAACTCCATTTCTCCTGGCTATCAGCCCCAAACCTTTAAGAATCAAACCTAAAACATCCAATTAAAATATATGGTGAAATATAGAGGGGTTTAAAGGCTCTGCATGTATGCTTGAACGTCTGCATTATCTTGACTAAAGACGAGCCTTCAAATCGAGGCATCTGTTCCTCCCACATTGTCAGGTGGCTTAATGAAGATGTTCTGTTTGGAGTAATAAAAAAACAGCTCACTATTCAGCGGCATTACGGGGGCAAAAAAAGAACTTGGTGAGTTATTGTGCTAACATCAATCAAAGATATTCTCCCAGATGGAATTCAGTGTGCGTGGCTCAGACCTTCCAGGGCCGTGCAAAGAAGCAGACACATCAACACTCTCCTGAGAGAGCGAGAGAGAGAGAGAGCGAGAGAGCGAGAGCGAGAGAGAGCGCGAGAGCAGAAATGTGCTGCATTTTTAGCTGTGCATTCTAATGCACAATGTCTTAACTGTCTCTTGGCAGTGGCACTTCTAACTTGCAATATAGAGTTCTCCATTCCCAAAGCTCATTTCACTGAACACGTTCAACACAGCAAGTGATTTCAGCTGTGATCACTCTCGCGTTATTATCTATCCTACGCTACTCTGTTTTATTTGTTAGGCATGGGAGTTCAAGCAGTATAATGAACTCACAAAAAATACTTATTAGAAAACGTACTAAATGTGTTCATTTTCTAAAACACTAATAATGTGTATGTGAACACAACAAGCACTGCAGGTAAACTGACACTCGGGCCTTCATGGGCAAGCCCCAAATCCAATAAGAGAAGGAGAGACGTTAAGGTAATGGAGGAAAGAAAAGGAAAATAAAATACAATAAAAAAAAAAAATCACTACCTGTCATTGCATGTTTATAATGTGATATTGTCTCGCTTTTATATGGTTTGGTAAATTGCATTCCACATCGGCCACAGAGCTCTCAAATTACTTTGGAGAACCTTATATTTGGGAGGCAAGCACTCCCACCCAACTTAAATTCATAACCGCCCGGGGCCTTCATAAATTTAAGTTGGAAAAAGACAAACAGATCCATCCATTTATACATTCAGGATCAATATGTGATAGAGCTCTGGAGAGCAGGGTGCATGCAGAAGGCAATTCCCCCTTTCTTTAGCCTCTGAGCTGATGTGCCTTCAAGGCATGATAGGGGCGGTGAACTGGAATAAGCCAGTTTAATATAAACGCACACATAAGAAAAGCTGAGGGTGTAAAAAATAAGTTTGTAAAGATAGATAGGTACCGCAATTATTTTATTATAAATGGCATAAACACAGGCTCTCAATCACTATCATCCATCAGGCTGTCAGCTCTGCATGTGTGTGTGTGTGTGTGTGTGTGTGTACTGCGAGAGCTGTAATGATATGATAGGAGGTTGATGGGAGGCTGCAACACCATTAATTTGGGTTATTAAAAAAAAAAAGCTTCGGTCGAACACAGAGGAATCACCCTAATTTAGGATCTGCCATATCACAAGTCAACAACACCAATTCAACGCTAGACTATTAACATGTCAAAAAATATTAATGTGCTAATATGTCTGCAGATTTATTTGCAATATTATTATTATGAATGTGTGTGTGTGTGTGTGTGTGTGTGTGTTAACAAGTTAAGAAGCATCTCAAAAAGTTGAGGTTTCCTCTTGACAGCAACAAGAAGTGGATGCATTTCCATGGCAACAACCTTGGTGTACCACCATCTAATTATGACTAATTATCCATTACTGAGGGAAGCAATCAGTAGATGCTATCAGCTCCCACAAAATTAAGATTTAATGTTTAACAACTCTTACAATATTCAGCACACAACACTAATCCCCTCTGGGCTGCACAATGCAGGGAGATGAGAGGAAAGCCATAATAAGCACATACCTGCCCGCTGCAGATATCACTCACTGTTTGTGAGCATTCAACTGACATCATGCTTAATCTGCCTTCTGCTCTCTATGAGAGCAGCTTACGTCCATGGGAATCAGTATCGCATTTCAGAGGAGCAAAGACCATATTTGGACTGAGATCCTGAGCTTCACGCAGACAAGACCAGTGACGAAAAGGGCTTATTTCTTTCCTCAGCGATACACATACACATTATCTCTCACACACAGTAGACAAGGAGAGAGAGAGAGAGAGAGACACACACACACACAAGTCCATGCAATGGTCCTAACTTCAGCCATTTCTCCGGTTCCTGGTCATTTACTGCTCCCCCATATAAATTTCAGGGCCCCTTGCGAGAGCCTGCACTGGACTAAAGCCTGCACTGGACTAAAGGAGCAGGTGAATGCGTGCGGTAATGATAAAATAATTAGTGATATAATATAATAGTGAAATAAGGCCAAATAGACGTAGCAATTACACCGGTCTGCTCTTATGGTCCTCATCTGTCCAGCGGCTAATAGGAGCCTCGTTTAGATGGCTGATTAAGATCCTCAGCCATACCCAAAGGGCACCTCTAATGCCACCAGTGCGGAAATAGATATCTGACCCCATTAAGGGAGTGGCCGCCGTTTAGAGAACAGGCAGACCACGGTAGACCCCCGTAAAGATGGACACTGGCATGAAACAACTGCTTTAAAAGAGTCTTAACGTGACGGACTAACTACCCTTGAAATGGCTGGGGCAATTTGGAGGCTATTCATAGGCCCCATGCCATGGAGACGCCTGGGCAGGAAGGCGCACTTTATGACGGAGACGCCTGGGCAGGCAGGCGCACTTTATGACGGAGAGTGGGAGAAGTGTGTCCAGGGCACAGAGAGAGAAGCTCGGCCTTTTTATCACCTTTCCCTTTCTGCTTGGATGATTGAAATCTGACGATTAACTGACCTTTCACAGAGAATTAAAGGAAAGAAAGTCTAACTACAGGTTAGGTTGTGTGTGTGTGTGTGTGGTGTGTGTGTGTGTGTGTGTGCGTGTGTGTGTGTGTGTGTGTGTGTGTGACTGTATGACTGTATGTATGTATACCTATACTACTGTAAGGAGTCTACATACATGTTACCGTGCCAACATTGCACATTTGTGACTGAGTACCAAAACGGCCTCTTGGGCCAAACCAGCCCAGTCAGGCATGGGGCGCCGTGAAAGCAGCTGAAGTTTATGATTTCATGAGCTGAATGTTTACGCTAATGGGATTGTGCGCCACGTGGCGAATGCTAGAAAATATATGCTAAAAAGAATCTTTTTTTGTTCCATTGGACCTCCGTCAATTTGATGGAAAGCTCCTGCTGTGCTGGCAAATGAATAAACATCTTTAATATTCTTCTGACTAAAATATTCAGCAAAACACTGCAGTTAGAGAGAGAGAGAGAGAGAGAGAGAGAGAGAGAGAGAGAGAGAGAGAGAGAGGGAGAGTGCAGTAGAGTGAGAGAGAGAGGGAGAGAGAGAGAGAGAGAGAGAGAGAGAGAGGGAGAGCGAGAGAGGGAGAGAGAGAGAGAGGGAGAGTGAGAGTCCAAACATAAAGTAACATTTCTCCCTCTAGTTAATTATCTATGTCATCTGTTCACTAGAAGGGAAATTGTTCTAATCTAATTCTAGACGAGAATGTTGGTGTTGTATGAAGAGTTAAAAGTCTTGAAAGAGAAGTGTGACATTAAATTAGTTACACAATACATTTTCATCACAAAGATAGAAAAAATATATACTATTGGGTGTGTGAAATACTGCCCTTTGCAAAACATTAACATCAATAACGTTTTTGGTTTGACCCAATGTTCACATCTAGATACAGGATGCCAGTATGTATTCACCAGTACATTTGAATATAACAACCTCACTAGATATCCCATCCCATTGTCATTGTGAAGGTGATCACAGAGTGCTTCCTATAAAGAATTCCGCCTTGGTTCCACAGAGTCAGGGCAGAGGTCACAGCAGTGAAGTCAATTTACTTTCTTTAAAAGTCAGGAAGGATTCTAAACAGCTGGAGCTCAATTAGCCTGCAGGTTAACAATTTGAAAGGACTGGGGCAGGGGGAGAGAGAGAGAGAGAGAAAGAGAGAGAGAGAAAGAAGGACTGAGAGAGAGAAAGAGAGAGCAAGAGAGAGGGAGAGAGAGAAAGAAAGAGAGAGAGAGAGAGAGAGAGAGAGAGAGAGAGAGAGCGAGAGAGAGAAAGAAAGAGAGAGAGAGATGATGAGGCATTAGGTCTCTGTGGGAAGGTGATTTTGGAAGAAAAAAGTGCAATGTACCAAAAAGTGGCTTTGTGGGCACTTTGCAGTTCTGTTTCTCAAGGGCAAAGCCTGCAGTAGGACATGCTGTTTACATCTGAAGTACAGAGTTATCTTTCTGTTGCTTGACAAACTAGGCGGTGAAGGTAACATAGCTTCGCTAGTACGTACTGTATGTAAATATGTGAATGTTTGTGTGCATTGAAATCAGAGGTAGCTAGTGATGACTGTGTAAATGTGAGCGTGCAGTGCGATTTGGGGGACGGAATGAGCATGAGCCTACCTGAGGAGATGTCTATTCGAGTGTCATGAGCCTACCTGAGGAGATGTCTATTCGAGTGTCATGAGCCTATCTGAGGAGATGTCTATTCGCCGGTCATGAGCCTACCTGAGGAGACGTCTATTCGAGTGTCGTGAGCCTACCTGAGGAGACGTCTATTCGAGTGTTCTGAGCATACCTGAGGAGACGTCTATTCGAGTGTCGTGAGCCTACCTGAGGAGACGTCTATTCGAGTGTCGTGAGCCTACCTGAGGAGACGTCTATTCGAGTGTTGTGAGCATACCTGAGGAGACGTCTATTCGAGTGTCATGAGCCTACCTGAGGAGACGTCTATTCGAGTGTTCTTCTTCTGCGTCACGTTGATGTGGACGCTGACTCGGCCCTCGATCAGGACCAGCTCCAGCAGGCCGTCGGCCAGCGGGCTGAAGAGCAGCAGGCCGTTGGGGTTCCACGTGCGGAACTGGAACCCCACAGACACCATGTTGTGCTCCCGCCGCCCGGGCAGCTGCAGGAAGCTGGTGGCGTTGAAGAAGACGGGAAACGTGTGGGAGTCCACGCAGGAGAAGCTGAGATTACGCTGAGAAGAGAGGAAGAGAAGAGAAGAAGAGAAGAGAAGAGAAGAGAAGAAGAGAAGAGAAGAGAAGAAGAAGAGAAGAGAGGAGAAGAAGAGAAGAGAACAGAAGAGAAGAGAAGAAGAGAAGAGAAGAAGAAGAGAAAAAGAGAAGAGAAGAGAAGAGAAGAGAAGAGAAGAGAAGAAGAGAAGAGAAGAGAAGAGAAGAGAAAAAGAAGAGAAGAGAAGAGAAAAGAAGAGAAGAAGAAGAGAAGAGAGGAGAAGAAGAGAAGAGAAGAGAAGAGAAGAAGAAGAGAAGAGAGGAGAAGAAGAGAAGAGAGGAGAAGAAGAGAAGAGAAGAGAAGAGAAGAGAAAGAGAAGAGAAGAGAGGAGAAGAAGAGAAGAGAAGAGGAAAAAGAGAAGAGAAGAGAAGAGAAAAAGAGAAGAGAAGAGAAGAAGAGAAAAAGAAGAGAAGGAAGAGAAGAGAAGAGAAGAGAAGAGAAGAAGAGAAGAGAAGAGAAAAAGAAGAGAAGAGAAGAGAAAAAGAGAAGAGAAGAGAGGAGAAGAAGAGAAGAGAAGAGAAGAGAAGAGAAGAGAAGAGAGGAGAAGAAGAGAAGAGAAGAGAAAAAGAAGAGAAGAGAAGAGAAGAGAAAAAGAGAAGAGAAGAGAAGAGAAGAGAAGAGAAGAGAAGAGAAAAAGAGAAGAGAAGAGAAGAAGAGAAAAAGAAGAGAAGAGAGGAGAAGAAGAGAAGAGAAGAGAAGAGAAGAAGAAGAGAAGAGAGGAGAAGAAGAGAAGAGAAGAGAAGAGAAGAGAAGAGAAGAGAAGAAGAGAGAAGAGAAGAGAAGAGAAGAGAAGAGAAGAAGAGAAAAAGAAGAGAAGGAAGAGAAGAGAAGAGAAGAGAAGAGAAGGAAGAGAAGAGAAGAGAAGAGAAGAGAAGAGAAGAAGAGAAGAGAAGAGAAAAAGAAGAGAAGAGAAGAGAAGAGAAAAAGAGAAGAGAAGAGAGGAGAAGAAGAGAAGAGAAGAGAAGAGAAGAGAAGAGAAGAGAAAAAGAGAAGAGAAGAGAAGAGAAGAGAAGAGAAAAAAGAGAAGAGAAGAGAAGAAGAGAAAAAGAAGAGAAGAGAGGAGAAGAAGAGAAGAGAGGAGAAGAAGAGAAGAGAAGAAGAGAAGAGAAGAGAAAAAGAGAAGAGAAGAGAAGAGAAGAGAAGAGAAAAAGAGAAGAGAAGAGAAGAAGAGAAAAAGAAGAGAAGGAAGAGAAGAGAAGAGAAGAGAAGAGAAGAGAGAGACATAGATCATCTTGTGTTTTCCTTTTCCACCAGTGTTTACATTTGTTTACATGTATTCACTTAGCAGATGCTTTTATCCAAAGTGGCTTACAAAATAAGGATTAACATTCAAGCTTTATTGCAAAGGAAATGTTAGGTTAGCCTGGAAAATTCTGGTGACTCTCGATTGGGAAACGTTTCGGTAACAAATTACGGTAAGGGTACATGAATTATCATGAATTCAAGCATGAATTAATTAATTAATTAATTAATTAATTAATTAATGATTTATGTATTACTTTATTCCTTAATATCTCATGGATCATCAGGAATTGACATGAGTTCATAGTATGTCATTAGTGACCTCATACATGAACAGCACATCACCTAAAGCATTAGGCATGGTGGGCACATCATTATGAATTATGATTTATTAAGTGACTGTGGAAAGTGCAGTCTAAAGTCTAGCTTGCTTAATAACTACACCAAATCTATTTGCAAAAGTAATAGCATGAGAAAGATCCTAAGCACAAACAGCAGTGGGTCAGCTGGGTGCACATTTCCCAGTATGGCATGGGCAGTAGGATGGAGTGGTTGTCTGTATCAAAATGAGTAACATGATGAGTACCGAGGAGAGACCTACTGGTCTGGCTGTTTTTACACAGACAGAGGCGTTTCAGTGGAGTAGCCACTTTTAAAGCCAGATTGAGTAGGGTCAGGGTGGTCATTCCCTGAGAGGAATTCTGTGTAAGGTTTGGAATCCGCCCTTTTGATAGTCTTTGAAAGGAATGGGAGGAGTAAGACCCTCCAATCGTTCTCCACTTGAGTGAGACTGACAGAAGGTTTTTAAAATGGCCGCGTTTCTCCACACTTTTCTTGTATTGTGACTCATAGTCAAACATATCGTTGATACTGTAAATTCTGACTGTCTCGAAAAAACAATAAACAACCAAACAAACAACCAAATCCTTCCTTTCAAGTTTGAGTTGTTTTCTTTGTCTTTGAAGACATTCAACAGCTTGTGAGTATATATCAACACCTGCTTTATCCCAGAACTGAGTGCATACAAGGCTGTTTTTTTTGGGGTTTTTTTCATTTCAAAGAAGCACCTACAAAACAGCAATGTTTATGTAACATAGATAGACAATCCTTTTTAAGCGTCACACTGATTTCATCCACCCAAACAACACATTATCAAATCATTTCTGGTCATGAATATCGGGCAGAACTTTATTTCAAGGTTAGAGTTGACTAATATGCCTATCCAAAGGTCTTCTGATACAGATGCATGATCTACTCAACAACACATTCCATTCCTTTTCATTATTTAACAATACTCTATCCTCTATAGTTTATTTATACATAGTATGTACACATTTTGATGCCAGTTTGTATTTTTTTTCCAATTTAAAAAAACTGTTCAACATAACCATCTGTACTAGCCCCTTAAAGTATACATATCTGCAGTGAGTTTGATAAGCTTCTTTAAAATGGCTGTTATGATTTTCAGAATTATCCATCTGGATGAAGCAAATCAGTGGAAAAACCTCATCAGAGCTTTTTATTCTTGGCTTACCATGTATATTATCTGGAAGCATCATTTGCTGGACAAGGGCCAACTCCAAATTGCTTTGGAGCAGGTAAATTATTTTTAATTTCCAGAGGAGAGGAAAATAGGACTATTATCTTAAGACTTCACCAACTGTTCAGTTCTTGCAACATCACGCTTGGCATGGAGATAAACCACTGCATGTGTCGCTGTGATTGACACTGCCAGGGCAATCTATTTTTCAATGTATTATGTATAAGCTATCTTAGAAACCACACTGATAGGTCACCCACACGGACCACAAGGGATGCACAGGAACCCAAAGCAAGCAGACACTTGAAAGTGGCATACGAAACACCGGCATGTCTTCCCATGCTGCCTGAGCGGCCACTGAGAGGGACACAAGTGGCGTCTTGAAGAGGTCCTCCTGCAGAGTTCAATAGCACATGGCACTCTCATGTGGAAACAGGACTTGACCATGATCTCTGAGAGAGATGCTGCAGCATGGCCACAGCTTGGTGAGCTCACGGAGAAGGTGTGTGTGTGTGTGTGTGTGTGTGTGTGTGCGTGCGTGTGCATGCGTGTGAGTGTGTGTGTGTGCAAGTGTATGTGTGTGTGTGTGTGTGTGTGTGTGCGTGTGTGTGTGTGTGTGTGTGCGTGTGTATGTGTGTGTGTTTGTGTGTGTGTGTGTGTGTGTGTGCATGCGCGTGATCTTTAGAGATCTGCCCTTCTGTAGCTCCTGATGGAATTGATTAGCTAAATGTGGTGTGACATATTGTGCTATGGCTGCAGCCTGCAGGGGTGTAAATATCCAGGGGGTGGGGGGGGGGCTTAATAAAAACAGGTCAGCCCAGTGGCTATTTATTTACTTTTACCCTTCTGAATGATACAATCCCCCAAATTCACTCTAGAGTAACTTTGGTAATAGAAAAATCAATTCACTTCTGAGTAGTATACAGGTGGGCCTGTATATATAGTATACAGGCCCACTGCTCTCTATGCTTTGTGCGCAAGTAATGACCAGCTGACTGGACACAACAAGGCTAGAAGTGTGGCGCTTCACAGACATGCTCCTACTATGGGTGTTGCAGTGATATATCTGCAATATAGACCCTTTCAACAAAAACAATGCTTGAACGTTCTATTTGGTTCCCAATCTACTTCTTCTGCATTAAGATAACATATGGAATGTTAAAACGGAAGCCTTGTGGGGCCAACTATGATGCTGATAATGGAACTCTCTTGAAAGGGTCTATACAATGCCTTGTTTATTACAGTGTATTATTTACAACACATAGAGCACATACAGTGATCTTCCACTGACCACATCCACAAGTGTTAAAAACCTTAGTTCCAATTGACCAGGTCATATCACTAAATAATCACATAAAACAGATCACCAAAACGTTATTTTACCATTTAAGGAACATTTCAATAATAAGGAAGTCCTTATCCTTACCAGATGCCGAGAAATTAATCCATGCTTTTGTCACCTCAAGGATAGACAATGATATACGCTGGCTGCAATAACACCTGTCTAAAGAGCTTACAGCTTATACAAAATGCAGCTGCTCGCACACTCACTAGGACCAAAAAATATGAACATATTTCCCCCATCCTAGCATTTTTACGCTGGCTACCTGTTAAAAGTCGCATTGACTTCAAAATATTCTAACATACTTCTAACATACAAAGCCATAAATGGCCAGACACCTGAATATATTAAAGATCTCCTAGTCCCATGCAACCCACCTAGACCACTACGATCACAGAATACTGGACTAATCCCAAGAATCTCAACTCTCACTCAGCCTATTCTCACTATGGTATAACACAATTGGTACCATAGTACCAATGATATACTTACTAACATTAACCATTTTGATTTATATTAATACTAACACACTCTATCCACTCTACTCAATCTCTCTATCTTCCACTTGTGAGGTAGGTAGGTAGGTAAGTAGATAGATAGATAGATAGATAGATAGATACTTTATTGATCCCCAAGGGGAAATTCAAGATATATTCAAGGTGTACCATTACCAGTCATCATCTCACTCATCTCACCTGAAGTCCCATCCCTACGACTGCCCTGTCATCGCCTATTAGAGATGCGCGGTTCGCGGTTACAGCCACGGACTCCGCGGTTAAACCGCGGATCGGGCGGATGACGTGAAGAAATATAATATTTTAATTAAATTCGGGCGGGTGGCGGTTGAACCAATCAAACGCATCACCCATATAAATTAAAACAACCAGCGGATGGCGGGCGGGTGCGGTTTTGAAAATTGGTCAAAAAACGTTGGTGCGGATGGATGATTTTTGCTATACGGTTACGGTTGAAATAATAGCCCATCCGCGCATCTCTATCGCCTATTGCTGTCCCCCTGCCCGGCCTAACGACCCACTACTTGCCCTATGATCACAACTCCTATTCCCCCTGGACAATTCATTTACTACAGTACACTGGACTATTTGAACTTTCTGACACTAAATAGGATTCATGCATTATCATACTGGATATGTAACCATCCCACCTCTTTGTAACATACACCTCAGGTGGCTTTAAACACCATGCTCTATTCTTTACACCTAACTAACTTATTCATTTATCATGTAAACAGACCTTACTGTCCTGTACTGACCCTAGGCAGATGGATCAGGCCCTTGAGTCGTGGATCTGCTCGAGGTTTCTTCCTATACAGTACGTATCTCCAATTCTAGGGAGTTTTTCCTCGCCCCTGTTAATGGGCCTTCTCTGGTTGTTTAAGACTCTGTAAAGCGCCATGAGACATGATCAATGTTTTGGAGCTCTATAAGTGATATTAAATTGAAATTGTATTATATGATTTTATGCAATGTCTTTTTTATTACAGTGCATTATTTACAATACATAGAGAATTATATGATTTTATATGTTTAGCAGGAGGTTTATCATAAATGTTCCTGATTCTCAACACTGCAGTATCAGGGAATATTTGACTTGGCCATCGAAGAAAATATAGAAGAGTACACTTTTATTTGGCCATCGAAGAACATATGTAATTTCACCAGGTGTTGAGACAGGTAAGCAGTCTCTTATTTCACCAGTGTTGAGACAGGTAAGCAGTCTCTTATTTCAGCTGTCCTGTGGAGTTGGTGTTTAGCAGGCTTTTAGAACTTTTGCCCGTGCATATCATTTCCTTTAGAACTTTCGCCCATGCATAGAATTTATTTTAGAACCTTTGCCCATGCATAGAATTTCCTTTAGAACTTTCACCCATGCATAGAATTTCCTTTAAAACTTTTGCCCATGCATAGACTTTCCTTTAGAACCTTTGCCAATGCATAGAATTTCCTTTAGAACTTTTGCTCTTGCATAGAATTTCCTTTCTGCATGGCGTTATGTGTACTTATACGGATGTTCAGGGCAAGATGTGTATGTATTTTAACACAGAAACTAATCTGCTTCATCTTCCCTTTAAGTCAGGCGGCTTTTGAAATTTGATTTCTTGGGAAATCAAACAGTGAACAGAACAGAGTACAGCATGAAAGCAAGGAGACATTCTCTTACAGACTACAAACACCTATAGGCATGCTAACACTTCTAACAGACTACAAACACCTATAGACATGCTAACACTTCTTACAGACTAAAAACACCTATAGGCATGCTAACACTTCAATATTAAACACCTATAGGCATGCTAACACTTCTTACAGACTACAAACACCTATAGGCATGCTAACACTTCTTACAGACTAAAACACCTTTAGGCATGCTAGCACTTCAATGTTTGCAATATTAAACACATACCCTGAAGAACAGAGATAATTAAAACGTTTTGTGTTTGATTATGTATTGATGACATGGTGAGATATAACATTCTATATACTCTTAATATGTAGCAGCATCATATAAAACCTCTCACAGAAATGTGTAACTAAGGACTGTGAGCATTTGACATAGCTTACAATGATGCAATGACGCAATTCAAATCAAGTGTATAGAAAAAGCTTCCCTACAGTATATGCTGTACAGGCCTAACACATCTGGTTTATGGTGATTTCCTTCTAACGTACAGTATGTGCAAACTTCAGCCTTGCTTACCCCGAGGAGACAAGGACACTGCTTTGTTATATCTGTCTGTCCTTGATGATCAGCTGCAGCCTGAGAGAAGTAAGCTCAGCAGAGGATGAATGGGGCCACTATATACGCTCCGTAGTCTTGGCAGGCTTCATTACTTCATTCATGTCTGCTTCTCAACAATTCCAATGAAACTGTGTTTCTTTGTGAGGTTTACAGTAAATTGATTTGGGGCATGATGTATGTGTTAAAAAAAGAATGACGAGGAAATGGAGATGGAGAAGTAAGAGAGCAGGAGAAACAAACCGGACTCACAAAGCTGGACACGTCCAGTTTCTTCCTCCTGGCAAGGTCGGTGATGTTCTCGCCGTTGTAGTTGATGCTCTCCATGCAGCCTTTGAAGTTCTTCCCACCGCCGGTGATGGGCTTGCCAGAGTAGGGCATGCCGCCGAAACTCAGCTGCAGACAGGAGAGCACAGGATACAAGGATACAAGGAAGTTTATTGTCACATGCATATAGTTAGTGGAAGTAAGAAATGCAGTGAAATTATGTCTGGTGTCAGCCTATTTGTGCATTTATGGGGGGGGGGGTAAAAAGTGCAGTAGAAGAGGGGTTTAGTAGATTAAGTGGCAAGGGCTGCATAAGAAAGGTGGGGGAGGATTGGGATTGGGATTGGGGGGACACCAACAAGGAGCACCCAAAAGCAACAGGGGCAAGGAAAAACTCCCTTACCAAGGAAGAAACCTTGGGCAGATCCACGGCTCAAGGGGCTAACCCAACTGCCAGGGGTCTTGGTGTGTGTGTTGACAATGTGCTATGTATCGGGGGGCGGGGTGTATGTTGGGGATGTGTGTTGGAGAGGCTTCCTGATGAAATAATGTGCTGTGTATGTAGGGGAGGGAGGGGGGGGCAGTGTACTGCTAGTATGGTGAAGGGACTTACTATTGCAAGCAGAGTACTGTATGTATGATGTATGTGGGTGATGACAATGAATATGTGTGTGTGGGCGGGAGGGGAGTGGATCAATGACTGTGTGTGTGTGTGTGTGTGTGTAGTGTGTGTGTGGGTAGGTGGGGGCAGTGTGCTGTAAGTATGTAGAGGATGTGTGTTGGAGAAGATCCTGAAGACAATGTGCTGTGTATGTAGGGAGGGGGGGGGGGCAGTGTGCAGCAAGTATGTAGAGGAGGCTTGGAGCAGAAAGGCTAGGCAATCAAGGACATGGGTAAATAGATGGAGGAGAAATCAAAAATAATAAATATAAAAATATATATATTTTTATAATAATAAAATATAATAATAAAATAAAAAGTTCTATAGAGATGTGCAAAAGTTGGAGAAAGTCAGTTGGGAAATGTTTGAGAGTGCTGAGGAGTGAATGTCTGCAAAGTCAGTATAGTGTGAGTTCAGAGTTCGGATGGCCTGGGGATAAAAACTTCTCCTGAGTCTCCTGAGTCCTGATTTCAGCGGTAGGAATAATCCATTGTTAGGATGAGAAGAGTCCTTCAGAATCTTTTGGGCTCTTAGGAGTACTCTTCTGGAATAGATATCTTGTAGGAGCACCACATCTCGTCAAATGCACTGGACAATGCTTTAATATTCCTTCAGTGACCTTTGTAAACGATTATTCAAACAGCCCCTAGGTCTATCTCTATGTGTGTGTCTGCATCTCTGGATGTTGCGCCTAGATGTCTGTCTGTCTGTCCCTTGTTATGAACTCAGGCTAGCCTCAAAGTATCAGGTTTGAAATTCCACAGCACAGAATGCAGAAGACTGACTGAAGACAGAGTTTCTGCAGACATACCATGAATCCAAAGACATCACCACATCAGTATTTAAACATCCACTTGAACTATCAAAATGCATCTAACAAAGTCAATGAGCTTGTTGTTTGGCTAAAGTGGTTCCAGGTTCAGAGGCAGTGCAGATAAGTGGTTCAAAAGTGGAACTCTGATGGACCTATTTATAGACCAATCAGATCAACAGATGGAGTTGAACTGGGCTCCATTAATCTTTGACCACATTAGTGCATTACTCTCTCAGAGTATTTAATGGTGAGCTTAGTTATGATGCATCAACATCGTTTCCTTTTCACTCCACCTTCTGCAGCCTCTTCAAAGCCCAACTCTCTTACTACGCGTCCTGGCAAAATAAACCATTTGTATTCATTTCAGCGGCTTGATCATGTTAACGTCCCACAAGAAATGACTGCAAAGGATTAGACAGGGTTAGGAGGGAGATGTTATTTCCGTGGTATCAACACATGCGGTCATGGGACACAATCCCAAGTGTTTCACAGTTAATTGTGACAGAAAATCTTGCATGGGAACAATGACTCTGGGAATAGAGCCGTGACTTGTATAGGCTTAGTCTAATACTTTACAATGACCCCTGTCTTGTTTCTAAAAGTTGAGAACTAATTAAAGACCTCATTTGGAGCTGAAAGAGGGGTGGATAATATAGTTCATATGGTGACTGTATATGGACATGCTACAATGATGGCATAACTGGGAAATATTATTTTACTCACAATAGTATTTCATTTCCTAACGTGGAATGTAGCAAAATGTAGTGCAAGGAATACAAATACAAATAGAATAGCATGATTAGAAAAGGCAACGTTATGCTTCACTTGGTCAGTATTCATCAAATGGTTGTTTTTCTCCTTGTTTTCTCAGTCGGGTTTTTATTTTGGTGTTATGGGATCTCTGCCCACAGTCAGTGTTCTGTCAGTCAGAGTGTGTGTTTGCGAAGCTAGCCGGAGGTCGTGTTTGACAGCAGCGCGGCCTTACACCTCCCAAGAGCACTTTTTACCTCGTAGTCCAGGTCGAGGTGGTCAAACTCCCCGTTGGTGCGGAAGTGTTGCGTATGCTGGTCCAGTGTGAAATTCACATTCCTCCGGTAGCGCTCAATCACCACAGAGTGCCAGTGGTGGTCGTCCAGGAGACTCCCACTCGTCACCGACGTGTGTCCAAGGATCGAGCCGTACTGATTGCTACCTGTTGTCCAGACAGTGCAATAACAAGGAGTTATTGCCTCGCCACCTCAGAGAGCTAAAGGAGAATTGTAATGTTGATGTGTGGCAAGCTCTCCCTAGTGAAAACAAATGAAAAGTGTGAAATTCATATTTTAGCAGTACAAGTCGGATGTGTCCAGAAAATGGGCAAAATATTTATATTTTTCCTCAATGAAATAGACGGCCTTCATATCATTAAAAAACAATATATATAATAGTGGATATGACACTTGCTTGTGGCAAGGTAGCTTTGGCACACTAGGATATATTCAGGTGAGGCTGAGCATTACCCTCTGAAACTCTGGCTTTGCTTTCATGTTTATCCACACACACACACACACACACACACACACACACACACACACACACACACACACACACACACACAGTAGTTCATCAGGAAAATAAGGTTATGTGCGGTTACTGATGATCAACCCAACCTTCACTATTATCTCTTGAGAAATTCATACCACCCGACACACCGACCCCACAACACACCGTGACCCTCCCAAACCCCCCCAACTGCCACACCGACCCCACAACACATCGTGACCCCCCCCAAACACCCCCAACAGCCTCCGGGGGACTCAGGAAGAACATATCAGCCCAGCCCATCATCCCTTCCCTGACAGCCCTGCTTGACATGGCCAGTAATGGTGTGTGTGTGTGTGTGTGTGTGTGTGTGTGTGTGCTTGTGTGTGTGCGTGCGTGCTCGTGCGTGTGTGCGTATGTGTATTTGAGAGCATGTGTGTGTGTGTGTGTGTGAGTGTGTGTGTGCGTGCGTGCGCGTGCGTGTGTGTGTGTGTGTGCTTGTGTGTGTGCGTGCGTGCGTGTGTGTGAGAGCATGTGTGTGTGTGTGTGTGCGTGTGTGTGTGAGTGTATTTGAGAGCATGTGTGTGTGTGTGTGTGTGTGTGTGTGAGTGTATTTGAGAGCATGTGTGTGTGTGTGTGTGTGTGTGTGTGTGCTTGTGTGTGTGTGTGCGTGCGTGCGTGCGTGCGTGCGTGCGTGCGTGCGTGTGTGTAGATGGCCCTGGAGGGAGTCCGGCTGACCCAGGTTTATCTGCAGCAGCAGTCTGGCCCTCCGCAGCTCCAGGGTGATGTAGTCTCCCTGCTGCCCCTCGCCGTGCAGGATAACGCCCTCACTCTCCGACGTCTTGAACTTCAGGGAGATCACGTCCTTCAGGATCTTCATCTTCTTCATCTTGAAGCGGTATGAGATCACCCCCTGGCCGTCAAAGTTAATCACATCCGACCCTGAGGAAGAGAGGACGCAGCAGGGAATGAGAGAGAGAGAGAGAGAGAGAGAGAGAGAGAGAGAGAGAGAGAGAGAGAGAGAGAGAGAGAGAGAGAGAGAGAGAGAGAAGAGGAAGAAGATGACGCAGCAGTGGGCTGAGAGGTCGAGGAGACACGGGGGGGGGGGGGGGGGGGTTGGGTGGTGCAGTTGATGTGGGGCTCACAGGCGATTGGGTGTCATGCCCATTTTAGGTAAATGATGAGTTGAGTGACTGGGCGCAAGATTGCTCTCTGTAAAGTGTGGTTCAATTCCCAGATAAACTGCAGCTGGAGGGCCTTGATAAACTGCAGTGTGGCGGATGGAAATTGCAGCCCATGCCCACCTGCTGACAAAGCCCTCTTGCTTGCAGGGTGGCAGACGAATGTTGACCCCTGTCTCAGCACTGATTGATACGTGTAGGCTAAGCCTTATGTTCACATAAAAGTTTTATAGCCTCTTTATACCCTGGCCCTCAATTTAGTCCTGTGGTGTTGGTATCAGTATGGTGTTAAGTTCAAGGTCAGAATTCACATTTTGATAATCTGAACATTATAGCTGTTTTGAAGCAATAAAATATCATGAATCTGTTAGTATATAACAATAAATCTCATCTCATCACATCTTCTGATTTAGATGACAAAGAATAAAGTGGCTGCTGTGGAAGGCCTAATAAAAATAGAAAATGGTGATTAGGTATACAACACACACCATGAAAGAACAAAACATTGACGTTGTGGCTAGGGCTTTCTGAGGGGCATTTCACAAAACCTAGATAAGGGATTAAGCTGGGATTTTTTGGTTATCCTGGATGATTTTAGCCTTGACTTGGTTTCACAAAAGAGATGGCACATAAGTTACCATGGGGATTTATTCTCTGCAGCCAAGCTAAGTTAATTCTAATGGTAATTATCAAAACCCTTATCAAAACCCTTCACATGGTGAAATTTTACCAACTTATGATTCTGATACCATCCTAGCAACATCCAAGATTTTGGGAGGATGGTATCCAGGATTTTATTAGGGGACAGTGTCCAGAATGTTGGTATCAGAATGTTAAGTTGGTGAAATTTCACCAGAGAGGGTTGAAAGATTTTCGTAGATCGTATCACATATGCCAATCAAACCAGGGAATCCAAATTCAAGTAAAGTTTTTTTTTTTCTATAGAGGGCTGACTCAAAATGTCAATATACTACTCAGGAGAAAAGATTAATATGTTTCCACAAATAGCAGAAGGAACCAGCAACATTGACTGTTGTCAACTTCATTAACCCCAAGCTCATAAAAAAGTTCTGTGCAATATCAAATGTAAATAATAATAAAAAATCTTGTTTTGTGTTTGATTTCTTCTATCTTTAGGTTTTAAATACCATCTCTGGAACATATTTCAAATAGCTGTCTATAAAGAACAGATAGTCCAAACTACTGAGAGGTTTTGCTAGTGCAATGTTCAGGCCTTCATTTCTTCTCAATCTAACACGACTAGCAAAAGCAGAGCAGTGGAACTGGCGAGGAGGTTCCCTGACACAGAGGGGTTAAGAGAAACAATTTCATTCCCAATCTGCAACCCAACGACAAATGACTCCTCTGATCATGTCGGACTGCATGGGGAACTAGGGGTGCAGGCAACATGCTCCCTTTGCAAATACACCCCCCACCCAGCCCCACACACACACACACACACACACACACACACACACTCACACACAGACACAGTCACTCCACACCCCCACTGTGCTGTGACGAGTATCTCCTTTAGTCGGATCAAAAGTGCGATCATCCATCCTCCCCGATCAACGAGGTCAGGGAGCATTTCCACGGAGTCCTGTCTCCCTGCGGCTTGTGCTCGCTTATCGCTCGCCCGGTGTTTCTCCTCCTTTTCATACTTTTACTCCACACACACACACACACACACCATATTTATGTATTTATTTATTTACTTGTTTATTCCCCCTCTGCAAGGACTCTTCAAGGACTTTCAGAGAGAGAAGAAAATGCAGTCTGAGAAGAAAGGAAAATGGAGTTTCTTTCCCTCTTATTTTTTTGCACTGATGAGATATGAGACAGACAGAGAAGAGAGAGACAGAGAAGAGAGAGAGAGAGAGAGAGAGACAGAGAGTTGAGGCTTTATTTTTTCTATTTTTGAATCCAGTTGTTGACAGCAGTCCATCTTTATCAATGTCACAGATCGGCTGTATGTGGAGAATTGTGAGGGCCTTTCCATGGCCTTCTGAATAGGGATGAGGCGCTCCCTCACGACAAGAAAATTATCGCCAACATCCCTGGGCTCTCCCGAGCAGGAAGACAGGAATGATACGAATCACAGACATGCACGCAGGTTCCATCCATATCTGTCATACAACGCAAACATTTGAAAATAGTCACAAGTCAGTTTTGTTCACCTGCTTGCTTTCTCAAGAGTCGACGCTAGAAGTGGTGTTCATCGCTGCAATATTGCTTTTCGGTACATGTCTGAAAAGAAATGTATTGCAGGCCTGCTTTGATGTAAACAGAAAGATGCTTCAGGGAAACACCAAACCGACATTTGTAAAACTCTATGCGATAGCACGCGAGCTATCTGAAAGCACATCTCGCCTTCCACATTGGTCAGGCTGTGATAAGAAGGGAATCTATACGATGGAAAATTGCATTACTGTGGAGAGAAGATCCCACATGCCACTCATATGCCTAATTTATGCTACACTTAATTGAAATTTGTTATCAAAATGGATTTAACAACACTTAATAAGATGAGTGTGATGGATTTGTCAAGGTTCCACTCCCTTAGTGAAAGCAGGGTGTGTTGTCGCTTCTTGTATGCAATTTCATCTTAATTAATCTCTCTGAGGAAATGTTTGGGAACGGATATGAGCCCAGATGTAATCTCAAATGAAATAAATGTGACCCTGACACACAGCTAACCTTCTAAATGTCATTTATATTCACATGGAGACCAAGTCACTTTTTGTGCCTCCACAAAGCCTACAAGTTTTCATATCAGTAGTACTATCCTCTATATTTTAGTGATAATTTGCACTGAGCTGAGCTTTGGAATTGAGATAAACTGTGGTCTCACATCTGCTCAAAGAAATTAGAATTATAACATTGCAGTCGTTCAATTTCAAAGATGAGTGTGAAAGAGCTTCCATCTCAAACACAAACTTGATTATTTTTGAACAGATGTCAGTCACTCACATAAAGGCAAACTCTCTCCCTCCTCTCCCCCCTCAGCTACATAACATCCTGGACATTGGACCCACAATGGCCGCCTGCACTACTCCACTTGCACACTTGTACACTTTACAACTTGTTGTTGTTGTCCTGAAAACACAACACTTCTGCTGCTCTTACATAACTTGCACCACTATGCCACTTTCTTTCTTACTTAGGTCAAACAGAACTACCCAAGCCTTTTATTGGCCTGACTTTGCACTAGTATTTTATTGACTGTCTATGCACAATTTCAACCAAATTTTGCTGCTCTTATTTTTTTCATTATTATATGTGCCCTCTTATTTACTTATTTACTTACTTTTTTGTTTACTTGAATGTTATGTTTGTCTGTGGACTTAAATTGGTAAAATATGTCTTGTCTTCACCGTGGGATAGTGAGAAACGTAATTTCGATCTCTTTGTATGTCTGGAACATGTGAAGAAATTGACAATAAAGCTGACTTTGACTTTGACTTTGATATGCTCTGCCTGGGAGATTCGTAGGCTACTCACAGTAAGCACAGCCGTAGATCTCGATCCGCAGGCCGATGCGTCCCTCTGTGCTCCAGTCCAGGGGCACGAAGCGGACGAAGCGAGCCACGATGGCGTGCTGCAGATCATGGCGGACCACACTCTCTGTATTGGAGTTTCCCGTGAATGCCTAGAAAAAGAAAATGGTGATCGTATTGCTGCCCATCGCATACACAGATATCGATCAACTCTGAGTCTAAAATACAGTATCTCACTCCCAATCACTGCCCTTCTGCTGTTTTGTGGCAGTACTTTGCTGAAATTTTAACTGTACTTCCTTTTTCATAAACATACAGTTATTGTAAGCAATATTTTGCACAATACTTAGGGCAAATTGTGTTTACATCGGGATGGCTGTCACTGAAAAGAAGTGCTTGTCTCTGTGAGTCCCTTGGGCTCTGTAATCAGCAATTATAAACTTCAGCTTGGCGAGACCAATCAGGGAACGTCCTCAGAGACAGCCATCTCTGCCACTCTATTAGCATGCATGTGACCAGCACGCTGAAGGGAGAAGGGAGGGACAAACTCCTCTGATGGCTCCTGATTGAAGATAGCAAGAACTGCTAGCACTGCTTACAGTTACTTTAAACACACACACACACACACACTTACACTCCTGCCCGGCTTCATGAAGTAAAAATCCATAAATCCGAGCCCCTTCTTTGCCAGACAACCCAATCTCCCATCTCACACACACACACACACACACTCACACACATACACACGCTCCCATCACTGCCTTATCTGTTTCCCTTTCTCCTCTTCTCTTCCACCAAAAGTCAACACTCGGATTCCCTCTGTGTGTGAAGCTCAAGTAGGGCACATGCAGGGGTGTAGTAGAGTCCAGTGCTCCTCTGAAGCCGCTGGGCACCCGGACCAAAGGGGGACGTAAGAAGAGGCCAGATGCTGAGATCAGTCCGCCGATCCCTAGCCCACGGGGCCGAGCCGGTCACTCGTCAAGCGCGGGGGGGGGGGGGATTGCTTTCTTCCCACTTCACTCAGCAGTGTGGAGGGGGCCGAGGGAGCGAGGCGAGGAGGTGTGTGGTGTGTGGCATGGCAGATAAGCAGTGCTTTGGAGACCAAAACCATGCGGATTACAGCCACGGTAAGCAAACGACTGGGGAAGGAGTCGCACCTTCTACGATAACCTGGGAGCTTTTTTGAAGGGGAACAATCGCTAGCGTGAGCTCCTCTGTGTGGGCCGAGTGTTTGCCCAACAGCTTACTGCGAGGGCCTCGGTGGTCAGTAGCTTGGGACCATCAGACCATTTCCCCTGCTTTGACATGATGACCTTTTAATAGATGTGTTTTTAGAGTGGTTGCCTTTGAGGAGCAGAAGGGAAAAAAGTCTTCATTAGGCTGACGGTTTCAGGTGACCGGTTTTGTATGGAACTACAGTTCCATAAAGAGTATATATATACGGTATTACCAACTTCATTTATTCCCCTTATACTCTCCCAGCTAAAAGGAAATTCCTTGTTCTTGACGAGTTATTGCTGCATTGTACTTCAACGCTGTTATCTCACGTCACTCTACCAACTGCTCTCCCATCACAACTCTGCATATGAGTTCCGTTCTAAGAAGTGGGGAGGAACTCAATTCTCTCTCTCTCTCGTCGCTCAAGCCCAGGCCTTAAACAGCAAGTGTGTAATTAGTTGGCCAAATGTGAACGCACCCTGAGGGCTTAGCTGTTAGTCATGTTGCTTAACAAATCACCTTGACAATTTAATACACAAAAGCTAAACTGAGATAGCAGCACTTCCATTAACTCAGTATAAGTTTAGGTGTCAAGTCAGCTGTAACTATCGGACGTTCCACCTTTATTGGTTTCCCATGGTTTAATTAATGCTATTGTCACTTCTGCGACAAGGCTTCAGGAGACTGCTGTGAGTCGCTTAATAGCTTTGGAAAGCCTCTGGGAATTCTGACTGCTTTAGAAGGTGAGCGTACCATATTGCCGTCTTAAACAAAACACCTCCAAAGTTCAAAGTCAAGGGAGAACAGAGACATCTCCAAATGCTAAGAATGACTAATTAAGCAATGATGGTGCCCATCAGAGACTGTAAATGCTAACGTGAGATCAGAGCTACTCAGAGTGAGACATTTGTCATTGAAAGTTCATACATAATGAGGATCTTTTCTCTTGAAAGCTCAAATTAATGTGGACTTCAATAACACTGAATCCTTTCCAGGCAGTCCTCCTCCAGGTCTAACAACACGGGAGTCCTTATGACAGATAAACAATAACATCTATTGATTTACATTATGCAGGCCGGTAGAAGAGTCTGCCAAGGACTTCCATTTTTTTCTCCTCCTCCTCAGTTAAAGCGAAAACAAGACAATGATCCCTGAGGATTTGAGATTCTGTCCGCCATGTCTGCGCGGCCAGAGAATAAAACGCCTGCTACAGCCCCTTCGTCACTCTAGTGAAAAATAAGTCTTCAGTATTTTCTGGCTTCACACAGATTTGAGTCGTGGAGAAATGAGCTGCCATCTTATTATCTACTGAAGATTATTGGTGAGCAAACCATAAAGGAAGACCGCATCGCCTTGGTGGACACTGACATGAAATTACTCCGAACAGCTGAAGCTGCTACAGATGTTTTCTGCATCTCATAGATTATATGCTGCTTTGCACATTTACAATTTCTGCTGCTACAGTAGATTTTGAAAGGAACCATATCAGAATGCAGATTTAGTTGACACTATGCCATCACTTGCTTCATGTCCAACATCCAGAATTATGCTTCTCTGCATAAACAGAATCTTTCTTTATGATCTTTCTTCACGATTTCCACCGTGACAATGACCATGTGTAATATGCAACAAGGAGGCCTATATCTACAGTTGTATAATTCAATAAGGTTTAAAGAATAAATGTAATTTCTTACAAGATCTTTACGACCAAGCCTTTATTACTTTCATCTGTCGCCATAGCTGAAGAAACACAGCTCCATAGGTAAACTCTGAATGCATATTTGTAAGGTAGAGGAACATAAAGCAATATCTATTTTAGGCTGTCCAGCGATGACACAAGCAGGCTTTTTTTTAATGGCATCTCTGCCCACTCATGGCCTTGAGTTTAAAAACAGTAGGCAGGAGACTGGGAGGACATATTACACTGCCAAGAGTATAAAAGCCAGAGCCTGGCCAGCTATTTAAGAGGCCGTTATCTTTGTAGGTACAGAGGCTGGCGCCGGCCTTCCCTTCCCCTTGCTGCGGGTCACTGATTAGGGGTGATACTGAGACAGCTTCTCCTTCACCCAGAGTGGCTTGTGCCTGGTGCTGGACGACAGTGTGGTGCGGACTGCACATGTGCGTGTGTGGTGAAGACAGCATGGTGTGAACTGCACATGTGTGTGTGTGTGGTGAAGACAGCGTGGTGCAGACTGCACATGTGTGTGTGTGTGGTGGAAGACAGCGTGGTGCGGACTGCACATGTGTGTGTGTGTGGTGGAAGACAGCGTGGTGCGGACTGCACATGTGTCTGTCTGACAGACACAGGGCTCCTCTGCTACCCTTCTCAGGTGCCTGCCAATAAACTCAGGAGGAGGTTTTGGGAGGCGGCTGTTACATTTTTTAACAATGGACTACACAGGGGTGTGGCTATTCAACACGCATACCAAATTCATAGAGACAGAGAGAGAGGGAGAGAGAGGGAGGGAGGGAGAGAGAGAGAGCTGTTGTACTGTTTGCTGAGAGCAACTTAAAATCACGACTTTTCAGAAAGAAAAAGGTAGAGGCCATTTCAAATGGCTGCAATATTTGGACCAGCAGAGAATGCATGTGACCAGACCTTACACAACACTGTAGCTGAGCTCATCAGTAACTTACACAACACTGTAGCTGAGCTCATCAGTAACTTACACAACACTGTAGCTGAGCTCATCAGTAACTTACACAACACAGTCTACTCGTCAGTAACTTACACAACACAGTCTACTCGTCAGTAACTTACACAACACAGTCTACTGTAAACTCATCAGTAACTTACACAACACAGTCTACTGATCAGTAACTTACACGACACAGTCTACTGATCAGTAATTTACACAACACAGTCTACTGATCAGTAACTTACACAACACAGTCTACTGTAAACTCATCAGTAACTTACACAACACAGTCTACTGATCAGTAATTTACACAACACAGTCTACTGATCAGTAACTTACACAACACAGTCTACTGTAAACTCATCAGTAACTTACACAACACAGTCTACTGTAAGCTCATCAGTAACTTACACAGTCTACTGCAGTTGAGCTGATCAGTAACTTTGTAGGAACTCTTTTGAGTGTCTCTAAATGAACTCAAACATCCCAGCGGGAATAAACACATGAACTGCTCATTTCCCTTTGATGGGCGTGCTATCTAATTAGGAGTTGAATCGTGGAATAGAGAAATAAAAGAAATGACTGGTGTTATCTAAAATGAAAATAAGTAATAACCACTTTCTTGAAGTGACAGACATTCCATCAGTGCGCTGTCTGCTGGAATATGAAAAGAGTTTAAGATAGTCTGTGTGAAAAATGCTCGGCCCGCCGTAAAAGACCGAGCCAGAATCCGACTAGTTCTGTGGGGGTGCAAATTGATTTCTTCAAAGCCCAAGCTAGGGGCCGCTTCAAAATCAAGAAGTGTTAAGATGTGTACCATTATCTTAGTGTTAACCCAGCGTGCCGTGAGCTAAAGTGACGTCTAACTCATTACAATAGTTGTACAGAAATCATTTTAACAACACTCATGCATTATTCAGAGTGATCCACCTTCTGACTTTCATACTGTAGCCCTCCCATCGGGATAGAGAGAGGGTCTTAATGTGAATTCAGACAGGAACATCAAATGCCTACAAGGACCATAGTAAAACACACACACACACACACACCTGACACAGACCCAGCTACAAAGAAAATATCCTCGGGGTCTCCACTGAACTCTCAGCAGGAGGAGTAACGTGGCACTTTGTGTTTGCATGCTTTCCCGCATTAATCACAGAAGAGGCGTTCTTTTCTCTTTTCGCCTGTGTGTGTGTGTGCGTGTGTGCGTGTGTGCGTGCGTGCGTGCGTGTCTGTGTGTGTGTGTACACACTCGCCGATGGCAAAGATATGAGGGAGAGACAAGGGACGTGCTATGAGGGTTGCAAGTAGCCCATCAAAATCACATTTTCAAGAAAGGAAGGTACTTCCAGTTGCCCACCTCCCCCTGCCAAAACAACTCCTCCACCTCCCCCTGCCAAAACAACTCCTCCACCTCCCCCTGCCAAAACAACTCCAGCCACATTTATGTGAAGGTGCCTCGGTGATAACAAAACAGGGAAGTATATTTCCTCACGATATCATTAAAAATCTACTGGCATAAAGCTTGTGGAAGACTAAACATACATACTACAGAAACAGGCTCCAATCGTGGTGCGTATGATACCTTACACAAGTACTGTCGGCAGGCAGCATCTGAATTGAAGGGAAATGTCAGGTCTCTAGGGGTTCCAACCCCGAGATTTCTTTAGTAATAAATTCAACATTAGTCACGATACCCACTCACCCAGTCACAGTGGGGGGCAACGCGCAGCAGATGGATCTGGCTGTTGATACGCACCCCTCCCTTCCAATCAAACAGGGATATACAGTATGTGCAGGATATTACGTTTGAGAGGGAGACCGAGAATATTCTACACTCCCCCTGCACTCGGCAGATAAGTATTCCGCCCACGGACACGTCGTGAGACACAGGTCACGAGCCGGAGACACCTGTCATCAGTCTAGCTTCCCCTGGTTTCAGTATGCCGTTTCTTTTCATCCTCCATATTCATTTCGTCCAAATGAACCCAGGAAACACACCACAATGGGATTTAATTAGTGCTGTATAGAGAAGCAACACACTGATGTTTCATCCTGTAGCATGTTAAATGATGTTTAAAATGTCTGAAAGTGGAACACTGAATTTCCATGTTTTTTGTTTCATGGAAATGTAAATGTGTAATCCAATTTCTTAGAGCACAGTTCTTTTCTTTTTCCTTCCTTATGCATGCAGGAATGATATGTGTGTGTGTGTGTGTGTGTGTGTGTGTGTGTGTGTGTGTGTTTGTGTGTTTGTGTGTGTGTGTGTGTGTGTGTGTGTGTGTGTGTGTGTGTGTGTGTGTCCAGCCCCATCAATGCAATAGAAAAGGGGGGGAATGTCCCCCTTAAGATGGCAGCAGTGGGAGAAGATAAACACGTTGCTGTTGCCACATGCTGTAGTCCACTCAAGGCAGCTTTAGCACGTAGTGTGGAGCAGGTCTCATCTGTGCAGCTCTCATCTGTGCAGGTCTCATCTGTGCAGCTCTCATCTGTGCAGGTCTCATCTGTGCAGGTTTAGCACGTAGTGTGGTACATAGCAGCTCTCATCTGTGCAGGTCTCATCTGTGCAGGTTTAGCACGTAGTGTGGTACATAGCAGCTCTCATCTGTGCAAGTCTCACCTGTGTCCTCAGTCATCTTACATAAAGCAATGATGAGATTGATCTACCTCTTGAGTACTCCAGTGGGAAACCACCGAATAGAGTAGCTATGATGCCAGTGGAAAAAGTCATTTTAGTGGACTATAGAGAGTCAAGACCTGTGGTTTGGTGTGACTATGCTGTGCAGAAAAAGCTGTGTTTGCATGAAATAGAAGGTGTCCCATTAAAGGGGAACTCCGGCCATTTTCAACACATAGAGACCATTAAAGGGGAACTCCGGCCATTTTCAACACATAGAGACCATTAAAGGGGACCTCCGGCCATTTTCAACACATAGAGTCCTATTGATGGAGTTTGTTACGAGGCACAAACACAGTTTAAATAATCATACCCCCCATCTGGCTGCACTAGCCATTAGCAGGATAGTTAAAGTTATCGAGATTGAGATTGAGATTTTTTCCCTACTGAGCAACAGGGCTCTATGTTAAAAATGTCCCCTTTAATTAAACAGTATGGAGATGCTTGTGGGATCATTATCATTGTGCATAGTGACCTGCGCATTACACGTCTCCCGGACTGGACTCATAGGCAGGGACTGCAGAGTCCAGGGCTTTGCTGATCTTATTGAGGTCATCTTGGACGATGCGTATTATATTGAAAGCACAGTCTGGAAGTTCCTCTTTATCAAAAAGGCATTCAAAGTTGGTGGGATCAGAGACATGTGAGATGAATTCATTACCTGATTATGAGCAGGATCCCAGCAGGTTCCCTTCCTCCCTTACGTTCAATTATGCATTATATCTAATAATCAAGATGAACGGTCCTGTCCCCAAACACTGCAAGTAATCTGGCAATGATCTCTCTCTCTCTCTCTCTCTCTCCCTTTCTCTCTCTCTCCTTCTCTCTCTCTCTCCCCTTCTCTCACTCTCTCTCCTTCTCTCACTCTCTCTCCCTTTCTCTCTCTCTCTCTGTCTCTCCCTCTCTCTCTCTCTCCCTCTCCTTCTCTCTCTCTCTCTATTGAAATGTCAAGAAGAACTGCAATGGCAGCCAGAGTTGAAGGTACTCCCTAAGAAGGTGAATTTCATCTGTTGAACATGTAGTGAAATGCCTTCTGGATATGCATTCGGCAACCTGTTTAACTAGTCCAGCTGCAGCAACACTAAGTGTGTTTTATAAATAATCCATAAAATCTGCTAAATGACTCATTTAAGTGACACAGACGGGAGGGAGAGCCACAACAAAAGTGCCCGTCAGATTGAGTTTGACATGGCCAGCAGAGAAAGGAAGCTGACATCCGGCAGACCGCTGTTCTGAATACACAGTGTGCAGTGAGTGAAGAGGCATGAGTCACACAAACACACACACACACACACACTGCCCCATTTATCATATCACACGGCACTCAGAGGGAAACAGCCAGTGCAAACGGTTAGAGGGGACAGGAGGGGCTGCACAGACGCTGTGTGTGTGTGTGTGTGTGTGTGTGTGTGTGTGTGTGTTTGATCAGGACGGGCTGCACAGACACTACAACTGCCTGAGAGACTCCAGATGCATGCTGCTCCCATAGAAAAGGATAGTATACATAGCTATGGCAAGCAACACACAGCTAGGAAAGCAAGATATGTGTGTGTGTGTGTGTGTGTGTGTGTATATATATACAGTCCTATATATAATGTATATGTGTGTATGTGTGTGAGAGAGAAAGCGAGAGAGATGATATAATTGTGCATGTCTGCATGTTTATTATGAGTGTACAGTATGTTTTGGTAAGCCTTTATGTCAATGCATGTTTCAGTGATAACAGCAACCTTTTAAAAAATGCATACACACTTGCACAATCTCTGGCCTATCGACAGCTTTTTGTTAACTGCACCGTCAACCTTTCCCGTCCACAGTTGCTGGCTTAGCAAGACAAGCCTTAACCAGGCTTGCACTATCTGAAACCAGGCTTGCACTATCTGAAACCAGACCCTGAAACCAGGCTTGCACTATCTGAAACCAGACCCTGAAACCAGGCTTGCACTATCTGAAACCAGACCCTGAAACCAGGCTTGCACTATCTGAAACCAGGCCCTGAAACCAGGCTTGCACTATCTGAAACCAGGCTTGCACTATCTGAAACCAGGCTTGCACTATCTGAAACGCGTGGGCCAGTCAGGGAGCCCCTCTGCTGGGGTGAGCAACTGTCTCTTGCCCTTGCAGGACGCAGGGGACGGAGGGGACCACAGCATCCTTCCTTCCTCTGCAGGTCTCTTGCAGGATGGAGGGGACCACAGCATCCTTCCTCCCTCTGCAGGTCTCTTGCCCATTCCTTTCACGGAGCTGAAGCACACACCCAAATGTGTGTGATTTATTGAAATAGGGCTGCGAGGTTTTTTACAAACTGAATTAGTTTTGCCTTCAGAGGCTTGAAAGCTTCAGTCCTCATTTACCCTGCGCCATCATAACCACCTCCTAGGCTCCTCGAGGGGGAAAAGAAAGTGTGTGTGTGTGTGTGTGTGTGCGCGTGTGTTTGTGTGTGTGTGTGTGTGTGTGTGTGTGTGTGTGTGTGTGTGTGTGTGTGTGTGTGTGTGTGTGTGTGTGTGTGTGTGTGTGTGCGCGTGCATGCGCGTTCGTGCTGTGACTCACATCATCATGGGTTCATTAAGGGAGGTTTGAATAAGGCCCCTGATGACAATCAAACAAGTGGGTGGGGAAGCCCACACACACACAGATGCACCAGAGAGAGAGTGTGTTTGAACCCCTCCACACACAGATGCACCAGAGAGAGAGAGTGTGTTTTGAAAGTGTCTTTCCCTCCATAGCTCATTTGGCCAGCAGCACTTTGATCCGTCGGGGCACGAGCGCTTTGCCTAGCTTCAAAAAAAAGAGCGCAAGTGTGTTTGTGTTAATCCACACGCTGGAAGCAAAGCTAAATGAGTTTTATCTGATGAGAGCATTTCACTCAAACCACACACTTCATTTGTGAAATGTAAAGAGTGCAGAAGCCGTATAGAATCATTCAATGTATTCCTTTCCTTCAGCACATACTTGGGATGGTTTGTTAGCTTTTGCCATATTGACTAATAATAATATGTCTCTGCAGGGGAATTTTCTGTGATATTACCAATTTTCCAATTACCAAATGTTGCTGTATTTAAAAACAGGTCTTGTAACTGATACAGTGAGAAAAGCATTTCTGGATCTCCTGGCATCTGGTTTATTTTCGTCTCAAACCTGACGTGCTGCTGAAAGCCAGAGTCAATAAAAGGTGAAACGAAATGTCACACCTTATTAGTAAGTGGCAATGACCATTCTGCCCCAGCAGATGATTACGCACCACTGCAGAACAACCTCTATCACAGCCCCTGATTCGCTCACAATCACTACATTTGTGGCAACAAGCAGTAACTGAGTGAGCTGAAAATAATTACAATGTCATTTGAATTCAATCTCAGCTTTGCATCATATCCACTATTTGTAAAAGAGAGGATAGATAGATAGATAGATAGATAGATATTGCTGAGGTTATTATTGTTCTTTTCATCCCATTTGTCCCTGAATACTTTACACAACATGAATATAAATTCAACAGTTTAACATATCAAGCTCTGGCATAAATGACTTGATTCATTCATGCCAATGAAGCATGATTTGATTTGAGAAAGAAAGAGAGAGAGAGAAAGAGAGAGAGATAGAGAGAGAGAGACTGACCCATATGTTTCCATCTTGGTGGTATGATTTGATTTGAGAAAGAGAGAGAGATAGAGAGAGAGAGAGAGATAGAGAGAGAGAGAGAGAGAGAGAGACTCACCCATATGTTTCCATCTTGGTGGTATGGTTTCCAGTTGCGGCCTGTGTCACTGTAGAGGAGTCTGTAGCGCGTGGTCCAGTCCGAGCTGCTGTACCTGCCCTGGGTGGCCACTGAGGTCACCTGTCTCCTGATCCCGAGGTCCACCTGGAGCCACTGGTAATGATCGCTGTCGAGTGGGGACCAACCGCCGGCCCCTGGAAGAATGAGAACACAGTGTTAGCGCCAGGGCTTCAACGCCAGTACATTGTGCCTCATGTTTCTTTGAATAGTGGGTGACTGCAGCGAGGACTGTGACAAATATCCACCGCAACACACTACGCACCGCAACACACTCCTGAAAGTGATGACTGAAAGTCAACCTTGCCAAGCCAACTGCTCATAAATAGCATAATGGTTGAAAAATAGCATTGTCATGCTTACAGTCAGGGTTCTGTTAAACTGGGGCTTCCATTTGAAAAGTGGCTGAAAAAGCCTTTCAGGGACTCGTGCCAATAGGCTTTTCTCAGAGGAGACGCACATTCTGGCATACAGCAGGAAAGCCATAAAATAAAAAACAATCAAAATCTAAGTGCTGATAAAAATACCTTTGGCCGATTTGTTTTGTTCATTTACATTTCGTCACACAACTATACTATGACAACCAATCAGGATGGGAGGTGTGTAGGCCGAGGGGTCAGAGAGATAAGGACAGGAAGAATCAGCAGAACAATCCAATATCTGATCCAGTTATTTGGTCATTAGTCTTTGCGTCGGTCAGACTTGATAAACAGGGAATATCATTGAAAAGTCAATAGTTCTCAATTCAACCTGAAGAGACTGTTGTGATGATGCGATGTTATCTTAGAGAGAGACACGCATTCTGTCTTAAACAGCTCGGCAAGCAGAGATAAAATGGACAGGGAAATGGGGAGGGGGGGGGGGGGACAAATCAGACGTTTGCCGTGTTTGCCCAGTGGGGGAGAAGGAAAAAGAAAGAAGAAAGCTAACAACAGCACGTTAAACGACGACGCAGTGGGAAAGGAGCAGCGGTCGAGCCGAGGGACAGGCCTTCGTCCGTCTGCCACCTGCTACAGAGGCAGATGTTCAAAGACGATAAGCCAAGCCAGAAGAGGAAGGGCACAGGAAGGACATGACACACACACACACACACACACACACACACACACAGGACCTCAGAGCAAGATCCATGACAGCACAGACACTGTCTTACTCTCCAGTGCGATCTGATCCCAGACAGCCCCTGATTAGTGCGCTAAAGACGGCATAAAAACGGACACACCACGGGTCAGTCCAGAGGACGCGGTTTCGGGCTGTGCTTGTTAAACGGTACCACTGCTATTTTAGAGAAAAGTCCCTCTGAGTTTAACAGCCACTGACAGCTGAAGACATCATTAATAACGTGCGCATACCCCAATGTACTCAGAGTTGGATTCTCCAAAGGACGACGATGTTAACTTTTGGACAGTGCTGGTAATTGGAGAAACAAATGAGAAACTTCTCCGCCCATTTCCTGCCAGGTTCTCTCTTTTCATGTTCATCTCTCTTTCATGAGCTCCCCCCCCCCACCCCCCCCTCTGCCTTTTAACCTGAAGATCAGAGGAGACTTTCCCTCGAAAGCCCCGCCAAAAAGCAAAAAGTGGATTTTTGTTCCCCTGAATGCAATATGACATATTTCACTTTTCACCCGCACCTTCCCCAGACGTCATGATGTGAAACCTGCCATGATTACCCACACGTCTAGCACACAGTAGGCCGTGGCCCTGGACTGTATAATTCCTGCGCGAGCGGCTGAATTACCTTAAGTGCATTGGTATGCTGTGCCTCTGACTCAAAGGAAGACGTCTGAAAAAAGAAGACTAAAGGGGAACATGATGCTTTCAACTACTTGAGGAGCGCGGAGCTACCAAAAGCAACTAATGAGGGTGCCAAGTGCATCAAACAATAGTAGATCTCTCTGGCCTAAGCACAAAGAGTCTTTTATTCCTCCTCAGTCTGGACACACGCTCCTCGGCATGCAAAAACGCTCAGCAGAGGGAAAAAAAAGCAGAAAAAAGTTAACAGGAAACAAGTCAAACGTTACATAATTTAGTGCTAGTTAGCAACGTTGCTAATGTAAATGTCAGTGAAGACTACAGAGGATGCTAATTGGTGTTCTAATGTAATGCACAACGTGATGGGAAATGAAAAGGCAACTCATGAACGATTGAAAGTCATCATGGGGAAAGGCAAATGAGACTTTAAATAAATGAATTGGGTCTCTCTCTCTGGGTGTGTGTATCAGAGAGGGGTTGTACTGTAAACTCCACTGTCCTGCAAGGGGGGACAGAGAGTGTGTGTGTGTGTGGGGGGGGGGGTGGGGACTGAGGGATAATTGCTGCAGATTCCTGAGGAGTATCTGGAGGGCTGAGGTTGGGGAGGAGAGAGAGAGAGAGAGAGGAGAAAAGAAAATGAACTGCAAGGATCACTGGCCACATGTCGCTTATTAGCACTCCAATCTCATGCTTGGGCACATTGGTATTCCGCCGCACCCCTCCCCCCGTTATAGGATGAAGCGCTCACTCTCCCTCTCCACAGCAGGCCCATCGTCAACACCTCTCCACCCAAACACCACCAGCAGCCACCCGCCACCACTGGCAGCCCACCCGCCTGTCTGCACTCCCTCCCTCCATCCCTCCCTCCCTCCATCCCTCCCTCCATCCCTCCCTCCCTCCATCCCTCCGCCACCTTCAGTCACCTCAACTGCTCCCCTACTCACTCTCTCTCTCTCTCTCTCTCTCTCTCTCACACACTCATTAGCTTCCTACTGGCTTGTCTATGCTCATTTCTCACTTTCTCCCTCTCCTCCTCTGCCCAATCGTTCTCTCGTTTCTCTGTCCTTCTCTTCCTCCCTCTCTTCCCTACTTTCTCCCTCTCCCCCCTCCCCATCCCCATCATCTCTCTTCTCATCACTCTCTCCCTCCCTCTGTACCCATCATCCCTCTCTCCTCCTTGCCAAAGTGAGCAGTGGAGGGCTCACCCCTCTCACACCTCGGCCTCCCTCCAGCTGTGCAGGACAAACAGCTTTCCGCTCAAGAGGGACTTGACCTTTCCTGCCTCTGCGAGCTCACGGCCGGGGCTCCCCCTCTCACAGATGAGCTGGCGCTAAATAGACGGTCCGCCCCGCTGAAATTGAAAGCCGGGGCTACGGAGTTTGGTCTCTCTCTCTCCGTCCCTCTCAGGCAGTCACAGGCTGGACAATGTTTTTCTCATAGTTGGCTGTGCTCGGGCAGCTCTCGGAACTAACTTCATTATCTGCGCCAAAGACAGCAAACTAATTTTGAATACTCTGGGTTGAAGAATAGCTTATGAGTAAATGTCACTTGTCATTTTGAAATTTGTTATTTTTTTTATTTTGTTACGGCATTTGCTGGAATGTAGGCAAATCAATTGACCGCCAGGTAAGATGCTTACAGCCATTAAGGCCAATAAAGAGGACTTATTCTAATGTAATGTGCACATGATGGTGAGCAAGCTATTATAATCGTTGTTTTCGTTCCTGACGTGGTATTTGTATTCAACAGATGTCATCAGATAAGCAAGTATAAAGCAGATTTCTAAAGAGACAGTAAAACAACAAATGATCCAGATTTGATGGAGCCTCAGACTTTTCCAGAGCAACTAAAGAGAATCCAATGAACGCTCCAGACACTCTGATTACAAGCATGTCAGTAATCACTATGAAGATGAATATGAATCTGGCCTCCAATTGATTTTATGCCTCCTGTTTTATTTCCAGCAAGTTATCTGTATAAATGGACTTTTTCTCCATTAGGAGATCACATCATGGCAACCTCACATATGCCAAGCAAATTTAGCTGACTAACAAAACACAGAGTGTCTACGCACACACACACACAGACTCACAGAGACACACATACACACACACACACACACGCATCAGCTTGGCTAACTAATGCAGCCGCCAACTTGACGGTGTTGAGCTGGAGGTGGCATATGGGAGGCCGGCTTCTTTCATTAGCGCTGACAGCCTTTTATGATAGAGCTCATCTGGGCGAGGATAATGAGCATGTTTGGGTGGCGTCAACCCCCCCGCACCACAGCCCCCGGGGATCCATGCCATCCTCAGAGCACCGGGGGGCTGGCAACGAACCGGGCCGAGCCAGGAGGTCTGTGGTCCATGTAGCGACAGGTGCTAACAGGCTATCAACACCAACAGACCTCTGGCAAGCTCACGGAGCATGATAACAGCACACGACACATACAGTAGCCGCACACGGCGCTTGGCTCTGGCAGAGCCTCCACGGGTAAGAAGGAAACAGCCCTTCTCGTATACGGAACACATCCAGACCTGACTCAAGCTAATTCCAATATCACAGCCCAAAATATCACTGTATAAAAGTGAGCCGTATATGATTACTATTCATAATCATATGGCTCATATTGCTTTTCCATACGACATACAGTGTACATATTTGAGCAATTGTATGTCTCTGTGTCTTCATCTATATCTAATTCTTGCCATTTCATTGCTGTGTGAATAAAAATGGTGGCGAGGGTGGCTGGCATTACCCCTGAGCTTTTCATTATTATCCTGCCAGGACGGAGTGACGCCTGTGGCAGGTCTAGCTCCTCCGCTGTGGCCGATAAAGAATCATTAGCATGCCTCATACATTTGCCTCGGCCGCAATAATGACAATTCCCAGCTCTGATAAGACGAGGGGCACCTAGCTATTAAGAGCAGAGGCTGTCATCACGCCGTGATTCACTTGGAGGCTGCTGCCACCTCTGCGTGTCTGTCTATCTGCCTCACCACTGAGGTAGTGGAGCTAGAGATGGAGATAGAGAGAGAGAGAGAGAGAGAGAAAGGAAGGGAGAGTGAGAGAAAGAGTGGGAGAGACAAAGAGAAAGGGAGGGGGGGAGTAAGAGAAAGAATGAGAGGGAGAGAGGGAGAGACAAAGAGAGAGAGAGAGAAAGGGAGGGACAGTGAGAGAAAGAGTGAGAGAGAGGGAGAGAGGCAAACAGAAATAGAGAGAGAGAAAGAAAGGGAGGGAGGGTGAGAGAAAAATGAGAGAGAGGGAGAAAGGGAAAGAGGGGGAGAGAGAGGGGAGGAGAAAGAAGGAGGGAGAAGCAGCGTGGGAGGAGGTGGATGAGAGTAATCATGTCACCTTGACAAACGTGCACCTTTGCGTCAGGCCCGACAGGTGTGGGGGCTGCATCCGTGTGTGTGTGTGTGTGTGTACGTGTGGTGTGTGTGTGCGTGTGTGTGTGTGCGTGTGTGTGTGTCTGTGTGTGTGTGTACGTGTGTGTGTGTGTGTGTGTGTGTGTGAGCAGTGGCCCCCGCAGGCGACCTGTGGCCCCAGTGGTGTGACAAAGAGCCGAGTGTCAGCGGTGACTGGTGATGAAGGCCGGGCCACAGGGCATGTTTCATTGATTATTCTCACAACGGAAGGAGAGAGAGAGAGAAAGAGGGAGAGGGAGAGGGAGAGAGAAAGAGAGAGAGAGAGAGAGAGAGAGAGAGAGAGAGAGAGAGAGAAAGAGAGAGAAAGGAGGGAGAGAGAAGGAGAGAAGGATAGAGAGAGAGAGAAAGAGAGATAGAGATAGGAAGAGGACAAATGGTGAGATAGGGAAAGGAGAGAAAACGATAGTCACTAATGGAAAGAGTAATGGAGGGAGGAGAAAAAGAGAGAGAAAGAAAAAGTGACAGACAAAGAAAGAGAGGGAGAGAGAAAGCAGAAGATAGAGGGGTAAAAATAGAAATCTGAAGATAAGGGGGTAGGTAGAACAAGTGAGAAGGGTGAAAAGAGTCAGTGAGTGAGAGAGTTAGAAAAGACAGCAGTGATGGAGGGATGAAGTGAGGTGATGAAAGAAAAGACAGCAGTGATGGAGGGATGAAGTGAAGGGTGAAACTCCAACTGAAAGATGGAGTCAGAAATACTAAACTAAGAGAGAGAGAGATGCCAAACTCCTCTGCTGCAGTAGGCTACTGTACTGTATATCCAGATGGGGGTGTTAGAGGCGACAGATGGCTAGCGATGTGCTAATGTAGCTAAAAACAGCTGTCAATCAAGCATGTGTTGACAGCAAAAGGGTGACAAGTGGAAAATAATTCCCCAGATTTAATTTAATGAGATACAATTTCCTAAATCTGATTTGCACTGCGGTGGAAAATTGCGTAATTGAAAAAAAAAAATAACCCTATGTATATTACAAATTAAGTATTTTGGAATTTAATTAAAATACCTGTAAAACTGGCATAATCCTCAGATATGATTGTATGTCATTGCTTTTCAGATGCTGTGCAAATGCACTTAACATCAATTAACAATAACAAACCAGAAATGCTTTAAAATCTTGACTCCAAAACACCAAATTAAGATGGAAATTCAGATTCAGTCGGCTTTGACATGCAGGTTCAAAGGTTGAGTGAGATCCAAACAGTATAATGAAGCCAGACGAGCAAATCTCATCAGCATCCACAAATGAAAGTCCCATTTGTTGTCAGTATTTTAGCTCTATTAATTAAAGCACAAGGCTTGCTGCACTCTGTCTTCCCAGTAATTGGATGAAGCTCTCCTATGAAGCAGTTTGCACAATGGATTGCAACCCCCCCCCCCCCCCCCCCCCCCCCCGCCCCCCAAAAGAAAAAAACTATCTGAATAAAGTAATAAGTGCAGAGTGGAGTAGTACAAACAGAAGAGTGAGGAGAGAAGTTGGTCTCATGAAACTGTATTATGCCCGAGCACCTGTGAAATTGAAGTTTGGGGGGGGGGGGGGGGGGGGGGGGGGGTGTTATTGGAGTATTGTAATGAGAGTGAAAGTAATGCAATGCTTGGCTTCCCCTGTCTCCTGCCAGTCATGCACACCAGCCCATGTGCTGGAAAAGCTCTCTCTCCTAATCTCTCTCTCTCTCTCTCTCTCTCTCCTAATCTCTCTCTCTCTCTGTCTGTCTCTGTCTGTCTCTGTTTCTTTGTCTTCTGTCTCTGTGTCTCCCTCTCTCCCTCTCTCTCTCTCTCTCTCTCTCTCTCTCTCTCTCTCTCTCTCTCCATCCGGCATCGTTTGTCTTGTTATGTGTTTGTTGGAGCGCTTTGGGTTGCACTATGTGCATGTTAAATGCGCTTTATAAATAAAACTGACTTGACTTGACTTGACTCTCTCTCTCTCTGTGTGTGTGTGTGTGAGCTGCTTTGTTGGTGTCTTTAGTTGTAAACCCTTTACCTCCTCTCTTGTTGAGCTTGGCGTATCCAGGAGCGTAGCCGCTGGTGAAGACGGAGGAGCTGCTAAAGGCGTTGTGGGGCAGCGGCGTAGACAAGGCCTCATCACACTTCTCTACAGACAAGGGAAAGAGGAAGACAGAGCAAAACATCAACAACGACCCAGTTCCAATCAGACAGAGCCAAATTCATCATCTCTCTAAATCAGATACCAGACATCTCACCATTTGAATCTAACCCCTGATCACAGATCTGTGAGAAGAATTATAATTTTTTGGACTGGTGAACCAAGATAAACGGAGTCTCAAGTGTCTGAATCCAAAGAGCTGTACACCCACCGCAAGACAGACTGGAGCAGCAGGCTCAATTAACACCCAGGAATATTAATGGTTGCCAAACTCAGGGAAGATGTGACTTTTAAAATGAATGATCCCAGCAGTCATTACTCAGATGCCCAAGGATTTGTCTACATTTTTGAAGTTGGCAATTCATAGGTGTCTGTGAAACTGGACTTTTTAATTCATGGGGACATATGCATCAGGACTGTGCGTGGGATTGAGCCATTACTAGACAGATGCTGTCTGGGACACTACTCTTTATTTATTTTCCTCCCATAATTCCTCAAGAAAGGCTATTGTAATCTATGTGTGCTGAGATGTTTGGCTGAATTAATCAACATGATTGATGCTGGGAGTGTACCAGGGAGGCAAACATGTACATGCAAAAAAAAACGCTTGGTAAAAGCGGACCGGCAAACATACACTTTGTCATATGCAAAGACATTTTCTCTCTAGCAGTAACTAATCATAGAGGATCCTCAGGGGAACTCGCAAACATACATTCTGTCATATGCAAAGACATTTTCTCTCTAGCAGTAACTAATCATAGAGGATCCTCAGGGGAACTCGAGGGATCTTTTTCCCCTCCTGCGAGGTGATTGATAAAGGGCATTTGCTGACTTACACACGAAAGCAAAGCCACATCTTTCAGTACATTAAGCTAATGCTGCCAGAGGTGCAGAATTTAAAACGGCGAAGTAAGCTAACGTTGCAGGAGTACGCAGCAGAGCTGAGGGAATCTGCTAGGCCCACAGTGGGCTGTTTGCGCCCATGATCTGAAACTCTTTTCTCATATATTTCTGCAATAAAAGAGTTACCAAATGTAATGCTAGGAAATGAAAGATATCCTGTGTATATGTTTCAAACGAAACAAGCTCTGGGCAAATGTGGATCTTCATTAGTGCTCTGTGCAGTGAAGCAGATGTTCTCCAAAGCTTTCACTTCTGAAAACTTCCTCTTTCTGCACCCAAAACATATTTTGATGAGGATATGTGGTCTTGTTTGGCATTTTGGATCGCCAACCAACATAGTCACTGGATGTCTGCACAAAGTACCATAACAGACAACTTATAGAATTACATAACAGACACAGACAATGAACAGTGAACTTTTCTTGTTAGCAAACAACATCGCCACTCCATCAACTCAATAGCATTTCTACTTCAATAAATACAACAAGGGCTGTTTGACTTTGACACATTACAGCCCTACAACATTCAACGCCACGCTGGAAATCTGACGCGTTTCACAGCTGACATGATTCACCTGATCTATTGTAATGAGGCATTTCTGGAGCACCTGTACACCATGGCCAGGTGCGTCTGACGGAGGCTGCAAACAGGATCATCACCTCTTGGATGCACACTCCACATCCCTGTCACAGTCAATGCCTTCGAGTGTGTCCCGCTAATCACCATCTATTAATGACTGCCATCTCACTGCAATCCAGTTTAGGCACAGAAGAATACTGTACATCACATCATATCATATCATATCATATCATATATATCTTATAAATCCACCAGAGCAGTTGCCTGTGAAATGAATACTGATTTTTACTAGTCTTTGACCTTTTATTCTTACTCATGAAAAATAAGAGCAAACTAATGTGTTGTGTTTATATTTTTGTTCAGTGCGTATGCAATATTATTTCTCTCATATAGCGACACATGCATTGGCATGTCAGTGGTGTATGTTTGCTATGCCCCCACCCCACGCTGCACAACTCTACTCTATCAAGACACGCTCTGCACTCAGCAAATTAAATAGTCATTCTAATTTTCTTCATTAGCTAAATCAGGTGTGCGGATCAGACTAATCAAGTGCGCCACTGATGAAGGCAGTCAGGCCTGCCGAGCGGGGCAGGAACGACCACAGCCAGATGGGGGTTGGGCAGTGCAGCCGGGGCAGGGTGTGGGCAGTGCAGGGTGTGGGCAACTACAACTGCTGCGTGGGCAGCTACAGTGCTGGTGGGGTGCATACCTGGGTGTAGCAGCTACACTACAGTGCTGGTGGGGTGCATGCCTGGGTGTAGCAGTTACAGTGTTGGTGGGGTGCATGCCTGGGTGTAGCAGTTACTTGTTAACCCCACACGTCATGCTGTGCTGAGTTAAAGGTTGTATCAGCGATTTCAGGCCCAAAAGAGGTGGGCATTTATCTAATCGTTCCTAACGATCCGCTAGCTGTCTGCCCCATAAGCAGGCCGTCAAAAAAATGCATCTCTGTAGGCAGCCTAGGCTCCGAGATCTGTACACAAAAACAATTGCTACCAACAAGGGTTGGCAACCCACTTAAAGGCAAAATAAAGTGTTTCAACCGATAACCAATGAGATGCGTGTTTAGGAGAGTTTTAATTGCACGGGAGGGAGGGGGAGGGAGTAGCGAGCTAGCTCTCTGTTTTGTTTGAACATCAACAGAAGTGATGTATCCCCCCTATCGCTGATACAACCTTTAACCCCACGTCATGTCATGCTGTGCTGAATCACCAAGTCAGACTCATGTGTACTCTGCACATTTGTCCAATAAAGCGATCCTGAACCCTGAGGTAGCAGCTAGAGTGTTGGAGGAAGCACATGCCTGGGTGATTCTATGCAATCCTGGGAGAAATAAAATGAATAGCCTGGATTTACTTGTCCTTGTGACATTTCTAACTAAACAAATAGCACTGCCCTGAGAAAATAGCAAGAAGGCATTCTTTTGTTCACTAGAGAAGATTCAAAAGCAAAGGCTTACTGCCTCTGGTGTGTGTCTTTCTCCCTCATCTATGTAAATCAAAGACAAGAAACACAAAAAAAGACCTGAAATCAAACAAGTGGACTGAGCAAGGACATACCTAAAAAATCTGTTTGTTTGAACTACACAGTGCCACAGTGCCACGATGCAATTTCCACAAATGTCCCATACTTATTACCAGTAAATGAGATTACTGCAGTGGAATCACCACAAATCTCGTGAAATGTCCTGTTTTATGACTGGCCTTTCAGGAAATGGGATGCCATTTTGCAGCACTGGCTCTGCATAGCATCTCATTCACCTTGCCTGGGGACAGCACCAGTGCCTGTCTGCTCAGAGCATGCACTTACCCTGCTCACCACACAGGCATTAAACTGAGATGGCTTTTCCCCAACACAAAAGTCAGGTCAGTTCATTACTCCTGAAGAGCATTTGGAGCCACGGCAGTTATCCTTGTAATTACTTTGTAATTACTTTTCAATTACTCTGGTTACAGTACACAATACTTAAGTGTAACAGTCATTGCAGTGTGGATGCTTCTTTGCCCAGTGGTACTTTGTAGGCAACTTAGATTAACTTGAGGGTTTGGGCACATGTACTCAGCATCAGGGTTCTGATGGTTTGGGTACATGAACTCAGCATCAGGGTTCTGAGGGTTTGGGCACATGTACTCAGCATCAGGGTTCTGATGGTTTGGGTACATGAACTCAGCATCAGGGTTCTGAGGGTTTGGGCACATGTACTCAGCATCAGGGTTCTGAGGGTTTGGGCACATGTACTCAGCATCAGGGTTCTGAGGGTTTGGGTACTCAGCATCAGGGTTCTGAGGGTTTGGGCACATGAACTCAGCATCAGGGTTCTGAGGGTTTGGGCACATGAACTCAGCATCAGGGTTCTGAGGGTTTGGGCACATGTAGTCAGCATCAGGGTTCTGAGGGTTTGGGCACATGTAGTCAGCATCAGGGTTCTGAGGGTTTGGCTTCTCAGCATCAGGGTTCTGAGGGTTTGGCTTCTCAGCATCAGGGTTCTGAGGGTTTGGCTTCTCAGCATCAGGGTTCTGTGACATAATGTTAGTTAGTTTCTTTTATTCTTTTCACTTGTTTTCACAATGTAATAAACAACAAACAATGGTGCTTTCTTGTGAGCATATTGTAACTACTGATTCTGTTTTATAATCATGGCATGTAATAACACCCATGCACACAGAGGGCCAAACAAGAGTATTGGGATTATGAGATCAATATTACAGCATGAAAACCTTCACCTTTCACCTGGGACAAGAGACCTGATGGACCTGGGATACGGACATGATCATCTAACGTCTACAGTTTACCGACAGAAATCTGGACTCCACTTTTTAAATCGATCCAGAGCCTAATCTCTTTGGAGTGTTCACTTTGGTTGTGGCTCCAGCTGTGGACGGGAGTGGAGAGGTATCCCCGGGGCATCAACACTGTCACAATGGACACTTGTGTGTGTGTGCGAGTGTGTGTGTATGAGTGTTTGTGTACAGTATGTGTGTGTGTGTGTTTGTGTTTGTGTGTGTGTGTGTGTGTGTGTGTGTGTGTGTGTGTGTGTTTGTGTGTGTGTGTGTGCATGCGAGCGTGCATGCATGTGTTTGTGTGTTTCAGTAATGTGCCTCAGGGCATCAACACTGTCACAATGGACACTCAGTGACATGCCTCAGGGCATCAACACTGCAGACATCCCAACCTGCAAAAAGTCATTTCAGGGAGGTATGACGACCAGCACAACCCCCCCCCCCAAAAAAAAAAAAAATAATATACCTATAATGTCTATTCAATACACCAAATAAGGAAGGCCTATAGATAGAAATTGTGAAAATATGTAGATTTTGGTAGTTTGGTCTTTTCATGTAGCCTTGGCAACTAGCCATTTAGTAGGCTATAGGCCTGAATAATATGCACATGAATTGACACTTGTTAAACTCACCTCAACATGTCTTTTGCAATCATTTGTGTCATTTGTCTTTTGCAATCATATGTGCTAAAGTCACTGTTACAAACAGTGCAGTGTGCAAGACTAGGCCTATTATTATTTTTTAGTCTTATGAGACAAGGGTAGCCTACACTTTGAAATGGGTCTTACATTTTCCTTTTTTTGAGGCACTGACTGCCTGCTATGACGCTCCTGTTCCTATACACTGAACAAAGCCCGCCTACACTGAAAACTGATTCGTTGATTTAGCGAAACAGGCCAATCAGGATGCGCTCAGGCACACACGCACCACCCCTCTCTCTCTCTCTCCCGTCGTGTGTGCGCTACACTCACATGCACACGTGGTCTCGTGATCGCTCACTCTAGATTCCGGGAGATTTTATCTAATTTGCGGGCGTCAGGGAGCCGCTATCAATATGTGTGAGACTCCCGGAACTTCCGGGAGACTTGGGATGTCTGACACTGTCACAATGGACACTCAGTGACGTGCCAAGTTCACCTTGGAGTCATGGACTCACTGGGTTTGTAGCTCACCCTGAGTGAAATGATCAGGTTATGGTTTGTGTTTTCCCCCCTCAATCCTAGGCTGTGAAAAGCACATTGAACTCATCTAAAATACTTTACTCAAATAGATCAAATTGAACTGATCTGGATACCCATGTGACATGTTGCTTTCACACT